>NW_027362772.1:59801304-59951304 GCF_046119375.1 Phyllobates terribilis | reverse complement strand
TGAGATGGGAAAATTTATGTTTTTCATTTAGTTGCCCAATAATTCTGCACACACAGATATTCTCCTAAGAAAGACAAAACCTCACTTATACTTTTTTCAAAATTATTCAGGGTTCAGGTCTATTAACCTTTGGGATTGACAGATAGCACTGGAGAAGATCAATAATAAAATGAATCATCAAAAATACAAATTGTGCACAAAGTATATATATACACATCAGCAAAACATTGGTTCAATATCCTCCTAATTTGATATCTATCTATTTCATATCTATATTTATCTATGTATCCATCTATCTATCTCATCTATCTACTTATCTGTCACTGTGACATCACGATACATTCTATGTCACAGTGATGTGATGACATCATCACATTCTATATCCCAGTGTTACAGCCCAGAGGAAATCACTGCCTCACAGACTTACAGGGGTGAGGGAGTACCTTTTGTTTTTCGTGACAAACGAAGCAAAAATTTATTCTAAAATGGATAAAGAGAGAAGACGAGCCCAAAGAGATCGGGTTCTGAGAGAGAGGAGAGGAATAAATGAAGAGCAGGTATTGTTGTTCGCTTTAGGGCGAAAAGACATTAATCTACCGGACATGGACACTGACGCCTCAGAAATGGCGTCCAAACGACAAAATCTAGAGAAAATGAGAAAGTCCAAAAGACATGAGATCCTTACACAGAGAAGGAACATGGAGAACCTCATGGAGTCTGACTCTGCTGCCTCCGCTGAGCTTCAGAGGGCCATTCTTATCTCCTTGAAAAAAATCGGAGATCTGGTCCCTGAAATAAGGAAGAGGAATAAAGAAGCCATCCTCAATAAGCGGAGAAACATCAGCGCAGAGTTAGAGCTGGAGGAAGTTCTCCAAGAAACTCCAAGACAGGTCTCATCCAGATCTGAAAGACAAGACACCCTGAACCTGCAAAGAGCGGCAGCCCAGAAAAGAATGAGGAACAGCAGAGACTGGGTTGTCCAATGCAGGAGGCATCTGACCTATGCCAAACCCATCATTAATGGGAATGGTGCCCTATGGAGATCCCACTCATCAACCAAAACCATCTCCATCCCGGATTTTCTGTTCCATCTGAGTGTTTCTTCACCAGAAAGATCAATGGATAAAGATGAACCAGGTAAGAAATAATCTTACTCAGTATAATGTAAATTGGCCTATACCGCATGGTTTTTTGTTGCCTTCCCCTGGATCAACGCTGCGGAATAGCTGCAGTGCACAAGAAATAGGCTGAACTGGATGGACGCTTGTCTTTTTTCGGCCTTATAAACTATAAACTAAACTATAATAAAACTGGGGGTGAGGGGGATTATACTCCTAATATTAAGTACAGGCCTCAATTATCAATGCTGACTAATGGAAGAACTGTCCTTGTCGCCCGTAGCAACCAGTCACCTTTCAGTGTTCTATAGAATGTTAAGAAATGGAATCTGTGCTGTGAATCGTTGCTATGGGCAACAGGGACATTTTTGCTATTAGACAGTTTTGATAAACGAGAGACCAAATATTAGACATTTCCTGCTCATTTACATAGTTCTGTTTAAAATTATAATATATGCGCTGGAGCTATATCTATTAACCCCTTCTTGACCGGGCAATCTTTCATTTTTCTCCTCCCATCTTCCAAAAGCTATAACTTTTTTCCCTTTGTCTTCCAGTATAGCCACACGTGGGCTTATTTTTTTTTAGTGGGCCGAGTTGTGGTTGTGAACAACACAATTTATTTTGTCATTCAATGTTTTAGACAACAGGGAAAAAAATCAAAGTGTGGTAAAATTGTGGGGAAAAAAGGGGGATTCCGACATTGTTTTTTTATTGTGTCCATTGTGTGGTCAGAATGACCCCATCAAGTGATTCTCCATGTCAGAGACCATTGTGCTAATGCTGAACATGCAGAGGTTTTCTTTTTACTTAAGTGGTGAAAATTAGAAATTTATTAGAAAAAACATTGATTTGTGTCTCCATATTCTGAGACATTGTAACTTTGTGATTTTGATACCTGGATGGCGCAGTGTAAGGGCTTCTTTATTGTGTAGGAAGCTGTAGCTTTTATTAGATCTTTCTTGGGTAGAAAGGACATGGTGATATCTTTCTATTGCAATTTCTAGATAAATATGGCGCCTCTAAAAAAACCAATTTTGATGTTTCAATTTTTTTCTCATTTTAATATTTACTGTTTGGGATAATTATTTTTATATTTTTGTATATCCCTCTTATACTAACATAGTAATCCCAGTTATGCTTATTTTTCATTTTTTTAATTATTATTATTAATTAAGAAAGTTGGGTGATTATATTATGTTTTTCAAATTATTATTTTATTTTTTTATTATTTTTTATTTCATTTTTTAGTCTCTTTAAAAGACATGAACCTGTGATTTTCTGATCGCTTGCACTATATACAGTGATGGAACTGTATCGCTGTATATGGCTTTATTAACGTTGTCATAAGAAATTAAACCAGGCTGGTCTGAACAGGAGGAGGAAAGCGAAACACGAGGTTTTTCAGCAGGCCCAGATAGTCATTATAACCAATTAACCCCTTGCAATTGTGTCCTGGTAGGGGCTAATGGGTGCTGATGCGCATAAATCGGCAATCACTTCATTTAAATACCACTGTCAGCATTGAAATGGTTAAACTGCAGTAATCAGCATGTGCTCCAGTTGCTGCTGTTATAGGCAGGTGGCAGCTATGCAATACGGTTGGTGTCAGCCTGGTAAAATGCAGGCTCAGCTCCTGAATCCGCTCCATACATTTACCGCACACATGACAAACATTTCCATTATGTGTTCTCAAAGAGATTAACAAATCTTGTATCATCTCAGCAGGTGGAAGCCTTATGATGCCCTCTGACGTAGGGAACATGCCAGCACAAGACCTTGCTGATGCCAGACCCGTTACTTTAACCCAGAGAGAATTGGTTAACATAGAAAATCCTATTAACTTTCGCCACCTTGAAATCCTCAAAGTTGTTGGAGAGGGAAATTTCGGAAAGGTAAGTGTGAATTTCTCCTCCTCCGTGCTCCCCAATGTATCCTGCACCAGATACACAGGAGGATATACATATTCATTACAGGATGTTAATATGTAATGGTGATTGGGATAAACCAGTGATCCATTATACAGATCGCTATAATAGATGGGATTTTGGTCTGATCGCCTGTGATTTTTCTCCAGGTCCTCTTGGCATCAGATATGTTCAGCGAAGAACTTCTGGCTATTAAAGCCATAGACAGGAATTATTGTGATGAAGCCACAATCTCTAAAGAGTTAAAGGTCCTGAGTATGGCCACCGACTGCCGCTTCATAACATCTCTGCGGGGGTTTATGGAGGTACCAACAGAATATATAATAGCCATGGAGTATATTGCCGGAGGAGATCTGTCTGTCCACATGGCAAAATCAATGAAATTTGATATGGAAACATCAAGGTAAATGTCTTAGACTGAATCATAATATTCTACTGCCCATACATTGTGGTCCTAGAGTGTATGTAACCACTGATCCATCCTCTACTTTCTACTCCACAGACTCTTTGCGGCAGAAATGGTTTGCGGACTCCAGTTCCTCCATGAACACGGCGTGATACATTGGTAATCAGTTCATCTTCATAAATCTCTGTTGTCTCCTTACATATCTATTGTAGAAAGTTCTGTTCATGAATTATCCTCACAATCATGTCTGATCATTTTTCCCTGCAGTGACCTGAAGCCTCAGAACATCCTCATCCATGACACCGGACACATAAAGATCGCGGACTTTGGCTTATCAGCCGTGAATGTGGTCGATGAGGTCCTATTGGAGGATACTGTTGGCACGAATGGTTACATCGCACCGGAGGTAAGGAACATCCCTGTGTGATTGATGCCGATAGTAGGACTGAGTATTAATCTGAGGATCCTGCTCATATCTAATCACAGACCGGTCCTCATGGCCTCTGTGTGTAAATCCCCTCCCCGATATAGTAATCTCCTATCTTATGTTCCCACAGATAATGGATGAAGAAAGCTTCAATCATAAGGCAGATTCCTTTTCATTTGGTGTCATCCTGTACATGATGATTGTGGGGAAAAAGCCGTTCAATAGCAGTGGTTTGCTGGATCAATACCACTGGTCTCTGCAGGTGGACGTCCCAGATTTTCCAGACTGGATGCCCAGCGATGCACTTGACATCTTAGAAGGCGTAAGTAGGATCAGAAGAAGAAGGATGATGAGGGACTATAAAGAAAGCTAGAAGATAAGATGCGGACAGTCCATGGACATTGTGTAATAACGTATCAATAATAATATATAATATAATGATTAATGGTCTCTCTCATTTTCCAGCTTCTCTGCAAAACTCCATCTGCCCGGTATGCTATATCATCCTTCATCCGAGAGCGCCCATTCTTCCTCTCCATAAACTGGAGCGACGTGGAGTCCGGCGAAGCCGACCCACCATTCAAATTTGATGAAAATGTAAGTATAGCACATAGGGACATCCATAGTGCTATCTGTGCCCAGTAACACACATATCCACTATACACCTTATCATTATATCCCCCAGTATACATTATATATGTGAGGAGACGATTCTCAGACATGTATATTTATCATCTTAAGATGGAGAAAAGCGGCACTCACCCCAAAGTGGCACTCACCATTACTTCTTTATTAATCTGCTGTAAAACATATCGGCAAGGAGAGAATGCCGCTTTTCTCTCTTTTTGACTGCAATTGCTTCCCAGTCTGGCGTGTATTTAGCTGACCTCCCGTGTGGTTCATGAACCCTTTTTTAAATGTGCAACCTTCAACATTGTAATCTCCTCCCAGACTTTATGATAGTGCAGAATCGCTTCACTTTCTTTATTGTGAATATATTTCTCTCCTTACAGGAGGATTAGGCTGATATATATCAGCCCCTTTCCAGTAACATCTAGGAATGAAGCTTTCCATTACTCGGAAGAGACAACTAAACTGGACTTTCTCATTTACCGGACTTTGACAAACCTACCGAGCTTCCACCACATAACAGCCACTTAGATTCGAGCACCAAACATCCAGGGATTTAGTCCGATCGCCATATTTGGGGTCAGGAAGGAATTTTTTTCCCCTGATATGAGGATTATACAACAACTAGTCCTCAGGGTTATTTTTCGCCTTCCTCTGGATCAAAACAGCAAGTAATTGAAGGCTGAAATTGAAGGACTTCTTTCAGCCATACTTGCTATGTTACCATCTGGACGACTCATCTACAATGTGGTGGTAAGAAGACGACTACCGAATATGGACAAAGAGAAGGCAGTGGCTGCTCCTTCTCCACCGGATATGGACATAGAGAAGGCAGCGGCTGCTCCTTCTCCACCAGATATGGACAAAGAGAAGGCAGTGGCTGCTCCTTCTCCACCGGATATGGACATAGAGAAGGCAGCGGCTGCTCCTTCTCCACCAGATATGGACAGAGAGAAGGCAGCGGCTGCTCCTTCTCCACCAGATATGGACAAAGAGAAGGCAGTGGCTGCTCCTTCTCCACCGGATATGGACATAGAGAAGGCAGCGGCTGCTCCTTCTCCACCAGATGTGGAAAAAAAGAAGGCAGCGGCTGCTCCTTCTTAAAATTAGCCAAGTAAAGAGAGGTGGAAGTGGCTGCTCCCTCTCACACTTGGCCATGTAGCGACAGAAGGATGCGGCTGCTCCTTCTACTACCAGGCCATGGACAGACAGAAGGTAGCGGCTGCTCCTTCTACTACCTACCCATGGTCAGACAGAAGGCCATATGGTTGATCGCGGTGCTCTAGGAATCCAGGAAAACTCCAACTTCACAGATCACACGTCACACATTCCTGCTCTTCTCCTCTCCGTCATGTGTGATCCAGACCTGGATGTCCAAAAGCAGCTCAAGTGCAACCAAAGGCCTGAAGAGCGGAATCATCATCTGCTCCTTTCTATAGAAAGTGACTGTATCTACAGACTTTCTTTTTTCATCTTTGCATATAATTAACAACTTATATGCACAAATAAATATATTGAACATCTATGTTGATTCTGGTTAG
Organism: Phyllobates terribilis; assembly: GCF_046119375.1. Taxonomy (NCBI): domain Eukaryota; kingdom Metazoa; phylum Chordata; class Amphibia; order Anura; family Dendrobatidae; genus Phyllobates; species Phyllobates terribilis. The sequence continues at coordinate 59,945,254 of NW_027362772.1, read as the reverse complement.
ATTCTTCTCATATACAGAACTGCTTTTTGGTATTTTTATTAATATCATGATGACCTAATGTAATTGTGGATGGGTTGAATATCTCACAAAGATTTCAGCATAGAGTAAAATATTTCCGTTCTAAAAAAAGAGATGAGAGAATTTAATCTTCTCAAACTGTAAAAGAATCCTCACTCACTAAAATGTGTATTATTTTGTAATTCACTTCTGTGCAGATACAGCCGGCCTCTATTTTACTACACTGTAAAGAATCATCAAAAGGTTAAAAATAAAAATTTAAAAAATATACTTATCTTACTGCTCCCCCAGAAGCATTACTTCTGGAGAAGTAGAAGGGCAAGTCGCCTCAAGCCCCTCACTCCGAGGAGCCCACCCAAAGCTTAACAATATCGGTGTGGGCGTAAAGCTGATACAGAAAGACTTGATACAGAATGCCAGGGTGACACACTAAAGACCCCCATAGCAGGGATAAGGGGGATAGAGCGACATGATGAAGTCATCACTCTGTGACTCTGATGTCCCGTGCGTGCCTCTGCATGATGATATCACCATGTTGGTCTACCTGTGACTAGCTACTGTCCGCCGGCGGACTCACTAGGATTCAGTGTTAGGTAAGTATATTATGTTTATGGTTTTTTTATTAATACTTATAATTGGACTGACTGTGGTGGCATCATACAGTGTGGGGACTAGTGTGGAGTATCATACAATATGGGGGGCATTATACTGTGGACAGTAAGCTGTGGGGGGAACATATGGTATGAGAGCTTTATATTGTGTGAGGACTCATGTGGTGGTATCATACAGTGTGGGAACTAATGTGGGGGCCATCATACAATGCCATCATACAAGGCCATAATAACTGGGGGGTGTATAATATAATTTAGGGACTAATGTGGGGGTCATCATAGAATGTTGGGTGCATCATACTGTTTATAAAAGGCTGTGGGTTCTATTATACAGTTGGGGACTACTGAGGGGGTATCATACAATGTGTGTGCTACTGTGGGGGCCATCATACAATGTTGGGTTCATCATACTGTTTATAGGAAGCTGTACGGGCCATCATATACTGTGGGGACTACTGAAGGATATCATGCAACGTGGGGGCTACTGTGCGGGCCAATGTTGGGGGCATTATATTGTGTACAATAAGCTGTTGGGGGATAATATAGTATGGGTGGCTTTATACTATGTGAGGACTGCTGAAGGGGCCATCATACAATGTTGGGTTCATCATACTGTTTATAGAAAGCTGTTGGGACTATTGTGAAGACACGGGGTCTTCCATGGGCATAATACTACTAGGAAAACACAGGGTTAGGGTTAAACAGTGTAGCAATACTTTATTGAACCAAGTGAACAGGTGATTCCAACCTTTATTTCTCCGGGTTTATCCATGGGTTCCAGGTGACCGGATGGTCCCAACTTGGCTAACAAAAACATATATAGTATATAATGGGCCCCATTATTGCTCCATACAGTATATACTGGGCCCCATTTATTGCTCCATACACTATAATGGCCCCATATAGTATATAATAGGCCCCATATATTGCTCTATGCAGTATAAAGGCCCCATATAGTATATAATAGGTTCCTTATATTGCTCCATACAGTATATAATGGGCCCCATATATTGCTTCATACAGTATATATGTGGCACCACAGGGGTCTGGTTGCCACAGTAATAGAAATATTATGTCTGAGAGCAAGTGGGAGGTTTCTCTGGTCAGGAGCCCTGAGCATGCAACACTGCCCGCCCAGACCTGGGAGGGGAGGAATCTTCCCTTATAAACTGGGTCTGGGGCGGGATTAGGGGAGTCAGAGCCTGGAGAGGGAAAGTAAGAATCAGGAGCTCTGTAGGAACAGTAGCTGAATACCAGGGGCTGGAGCTGAGCAGAGTTCGCCCTGGTTGAAGACACTAATACCGGACACGGAGTCCGAGGCTGTGGGGACATCCAGGTCCAGCAGCAGAATCCAACCGGCAGGGGATTCCATGTCCTCTGGCCATAGAAGCCCGGAGGCACGGTCACAAGCAAGGGACCAGCAACGCCATTGTGAAGCGGAGGCTAACAGAAGGCCCCAAGTCACCGGCCATACGGGTGAGCATCACACGGTATACTCAGGGACGTGGGCTACTTGTACCTGCATAGAGCAAGGTAGCCAGGAAAGAGTGCAGATAGACGGGGAGGCCTACAACTCCACCTGGCCAGGGGGAGATCCTGCTTGCTCACAGACTGACCAGGCCCCTACTGCTAACCAGTACTCCCGGGAGGGTCTGCTTTATACCATCAGTAAAGACCCTGAACTGCACCACACGTCTCTGTGTTTCATCGCCGCACCAGCACCACCAGTACTGGGACGCTCACACCATCACTCCCATCATCTCTCACATTAGCTGCCCTGAGGCAATACTTCTCCCGTGGGGAGTTATCCCATACTCGGCTTCGCAAACAACATCAGCCTCAGCGGTCTGCAGCGCAGCGGCGGTCCCCACTGACCGCAATCCACGGGTGGCATAGTCGGACATTGTTATTACCTAAGACTGCCACTGGTTTGACCACCCTGGGCATGGACTGGGTCACCGCCACACTGAGACTACAACCCCCAGCGGTCCGGCTCCGGGTATCCCCTGCACAACACTGGCCCAGGGGGCGCATCAACTTTGGCGTAGTCGGCAGGATTTCGTGCCCGCAACCACCGGGTACTGCGTGCCTGAAAAAAGACTTTTGTACTTACCTGTGGTGAAGTTTCCCGCCGTCTGGAGTCGTTTCCCGCCATCGGACGCCATCTTGGGTCGTTTCCCGCCGTCTTCCCGCCATCCGCAGCTGCTTCCCGCCATCGGACGCCATCTTCAGGACGTCGCGCGGGAAGAAGAGGGGCGTGGACGCCGAAAGCGCGCGAGATCCGAAGCTCCGCCCCACGCACTGACGCTGCGCAAGTTTCTGGAAGGGAGGAAGAGCGACGCTGACGTCATCGGAGCGCGACGCCAGGTCCTCTACCCTGACGATTGACTGCGGAGCCGCGGCCTATGGAAGAAGAGCATCGCAAGGTAGGCCACAGTCCACTAGGGGGGAGGAGGATGTCGGATACCGAGGGGAGCTCCACTGCCACAGCCACCGCCAGCGCAACCGCTGCAGCGGTCATGCCATTCACCATGCCCTATATCCCGGGGGCAACCTGACTACCCCAGTACTCAGGGGAGTCACATACTCTAAGTGACTTTAGGGAAAGACTGGATAGCCTCTTCCAGGTATACCCCCTCACAGAAGAGCAAAAAGTGAGCATCCTGGTGGCCCAGTTAATCGGGGTAGCCCAAAGGGAGGTAAAGTCCTGGTCACCTGGGAAGAAGAGGACTGTCAGAGAAATACTAGCCCGGCTGAAAGACACATTTGATACCCGCACCTCAGCCGAAATAAAGCTCAGATTTTACGGGTGCAAACAGCGGACACATGAAAGTATAAGAGACTATGCTCTAAACCTTCAAGAGGCCCTGAGAGCCATTAAGCAGGCAGACCCTGACAGCGTGGGGAATGAAGACAAGCTGTTGGCCGAACAATTTATTGAGGGTCTACTGTGCAATGCCCACCGAACCCAGTTGCGGGCAATGGCCTTACAGGACCCTGACCTGGACTTTGCACAGTTCAAGGACAGAGCCATCCGGGTGCTCCGAGAACCGGCACCAGGTGGCGCTGTGACCCTTGTCTGCAGGGCCTGTGGGAGCTGATGCGCAGGCTTTGAACAATAACCTGGCTACAGACCTGCACCATCAGGTCCAAGAGCTGACTAAGAGTGTTGCCGCGCTAACCAGAACTGTGCAGTCTTTACAGGTCTCTTCTCCAGGAAAGATCCAGCTGGCATCCGGACCAGAGGACGTCCCGTGGCGCCGACTGAGGAGGACCCCACCGGCCAGAGGAAGACCCAGCGACAGATACAACGAGGACGGACGACCCATCTGCCGCCGCTGCAATCAACCCGGACATATGGCAAGGTACTGTCATTTAAACGGGCACAACCTGGGGTAGAGGGCCAACCCCCAGGCATAAGATCATCAGGCCCATCGAACTGGCATGATAAATACGTAGGGGGACGTCCGGTCTTGCCTGTGGTACTGGATGGCATTCCTATGAGTGCCCTACTAGACACTGGGTCACAGGTCACCACCATCCCGTACGTGCTCTTCAAGCGGTACTGGAATGACTCGGACATAACCCGCTACCCAGACGACGACCTGAGCATTATCGCCAGCAATGGTCAGCCCGTGCCAAAGATAGGATTTAAGGAGGTGACCATCAAGGTCGGTAAAGTTGAACTGCCTGCACAAGGACTGATCATTGTGGATATTGACCGTCACGCGAGTCACTCAAAAATAACCCTAGGTACTAATGTAATCGAAAACTGTCTTGCAGAGGTGATTCTTATTTTGCAACAGGTTGGTCTAAGAGGTAGAGACTACCAAGCAATGGTAGAACCCGTCTACTCAGACAGTAGGCCCACCATTTTGACAGCACGGGGGGTGGTCGATGTACGCCACGGGAGGGTACCAGTCCGCATCATAAATATCGGGGAGAGAGAAGTATACCTGCCCCGGTATGCCACGCTAGCCAAATTGTTCACCATCAACCAGATCTCGGTACAGGCCGTGGAACCCTTGCCTCCATCTCAACCAGAGGAAGGTAACGGCTGTAAGAAACCACTGGAGGACTGGTGTCAGCAACTGTTAGAACCTTGCTCTTAGGTTTTTTCCTTTGCTGGTCACATGACCTTGTTGGCCTATTTAATCCTGCTCCGCCCTTCTGGCTTTGCTGGACTTCATTGTATAACTACTTTCTAGCTAGCCTGTGCTCTGTATCTAACTCTGTTAGTTTGCTTGGTCTACGGACCTCAGTGTTCTATATATTTTGTTTGTTTGTCTTTCTGCTACTATTTCTGTTAGGAGGTGTCCCATTTTCCTCCCAGTCCTTAGTACTTGTAGGGATTCCTTCCCCACATCTATAGGTCTCCGTACAGACTAGCTTAGGACTTTAGCAGGTCTGATCGCAGGATCAGGTCCCCTGTTACATCGTAGGGATAAAGCTGAGTTCTATCGTAGGGACAGATCTCCTCTCTTTCCTTAGCTCTGGTAGCAGAACATAACAGTAAGTCCAGCCTGCAAATTCTCTAAGGAAAGATTTTTCTGTTCCATCATGGTGTCGGCTCAGGATTTGGCTCATCGCCTGCAGGGACTCTCTCTGGAGGTGGCCGAGCTCCGTCAGCACGTGAGTAACTGTCCTGGAGCACATTTCTTGGAGCCTAAGGTATGTTTGCCGGATTTATTTTTTGGTGAACACCGAGAATTTTTTTCATTTAAAAATGCTTGCTTATTGTATTTTCGTTTGAGACCCAAGTCCTCTGGGGATGAATCCCAGCGCATAGGGTTCATAATGTCACTTTTGCGCAAAGAGCCTCAGGAGTGGGCCTTTTCTTTGCAACCTAGTGATACATGCTTCAGATCAGTGGATAGTTTTTTTTCTGCTTTGGGGCTATTATATGATGATCCTGACCGTGTCGCATCAGCTGAGACTGAGTTGAGACGTTTGAAACAGGGATCAGGTAATGTGGAAAAATATTGTACTCATTTCCGTCGTTGGTCTACTCAAACAGGGTGGAACGATTCTGCTCTGAAAAGTCTATTTCTTGCTGGGCTCAATGAAAGGGTTAAAGACCTGCTAATTGCTTATCCTACACCTGAAGATTTGCAACAGGCTATGCAATTAGCTATACGGGTGGATAGGAGACTGCGTGCTAGGGTTAATGAGAGCAAATCCTCTGCTATGTCAGTTTCTGGTTATGAGAATGTGTGTACTAACAGTGGTGAACCGATGGAGATTGGATCGGTGGCACCTCGCTCTCAAGAAAAAGATCGCAGATTTTCTGAAGGCTTGTGTTTCTATTGCGGAAAATCTGGTCATTTGATTAAAGGCTGTGAGCTTTGTATGAAGAAAGAAAAAAAAATGGTCAGTCATGCCCGTATTGCCTGTTTAAATTCCAAGGGTGTATTTTTAGCTGCTTCCACGATTGCTCAGGAAAAATTAATGGAATTTCGGGTGTTTGTTGATTGTGGGTCTACTCTGAATGTAATTGATGGGGGATTCTTGGAAAGACTCAATTTAAAACCCGAACCTTTATCATCCCCCATTGCTGTGGTTTCTGTGGATGGTTCCCCTTTGAAGAATATTACTCTCAAGGTCTGTGAATTTCCTCTCACTATTAATGGTGTTCACCATGAGAAATTGGATTTGGTAGTTTTGAATAACTTGCCTTCTCCAGTAATATTGGGATTGCCCTGGTTAAAATTTCACAATCCCGTACTGGATTGGTCTACCAGTGAAATTAAATCCTGGAGCCATAAATGTTATGACAAGTGTTGTAACGGGCGTATTGCAGCTTTGGATAGGGGAGAATTGCCTGTTCCTATTCAGGATTTTTGGAGAGTTTTTTCTGAGAAGGAATCGCAGGTTTTGCCTCCCCATAGAGACTATGATTGTTCTATTGAATTTGTCCCTGGAGCAACTCTTCCTAAAAGTCATTTATTTAACCTTACTATTTCTGAGAGGAAAGCTTTGGAGGAATACATACAGACAAGTTTGGCCGCCGGTCACATTAGGCCCTCTAAGTCTCCTGTGGCGGTTGGATTTTTTTTTGTAAAAAAAAAGGACAGCGGTTTACGTCCTTGTCTGGATTTTCGTGAGATTAACAAAATTACTGTACGCAATCCTTACCCACTGCCATTGATTCCTGATCTGTTTAACCAGTTAATGGGGGCCAAGTGGTTCTCTAAAATTGACCTTAAGGGGGCATACAATCTGTTGCGCATGAAGGAGGGTGACGAATGGAAGACTGCTTTTAACACTCCTGTGGGTCATTTTGAGAATCTGGTTATGCCTTTTGGTCTTACTAATGCTCCTGCATTTTTTCAGAATCTTATTAATGACATCCTTAGACCTTTGATCGGCAAAAATGTGGTTGTGTATTTGGATGACATTTTGATTTATTCGCCGGATCTGGAGTCTCATTGGCGGAGCGTACGTGAGGTATTACAGTTGTTAATGGACAATTCGCTTTTTGCTAAGCTGGAGAAATGTGAGTTCGCTGTACAGAGAATTAGTTTTTTGGGTTACATTATCTCCAGCGAAGGTTTTGAGATGGACCCGGTTAAAGTTCAAGCTGTACAGGAATGGCCTAGGCCTATTGGTTTGAAATCGATACAGAGGTTTTTAGGTTTCGCCAATTATTACAGAAAATTCATAAAAATTTTTTCTAGTATTGTCAAACCTCTGACCGATCTCACCAGGAAAGGTGCTGATGCGGTTCAGTGGTCTTCTGAGGCCATTGAAGCTTTTGTGTATCTCAAGGAGAGGTTCACCTCTGCTCCCATCCTTATGCAGCCTGATGTGACTAAGCCGTTTTTGGTTGAGGTTGATGCTTCCTCTGTGGGGGTTGGCGCAGTATTGTCTCAGGATAACGGGGATGGTTAACATCCCTGTGCCTTTTTTTCAAAAAATTTTTCGGAGACTGAACTGAATTACGATATTGGTAATCGGGAATTATTGGCTATTAAACTCGCATTTGAACACTGGCGCCACTTCTTGGAAGGTGCGGAATTTCCCGTTCAGGTTCTTACGGATCATAAAAATCTGATTTATCTTGATGCTGCCAAGCGCCTGAATGCCCGTCAGGCTAGGTGGGCACTGTTTTTCTCGCGGTTTAATTTCTCCGTTACTTACATCCCTGGTACTAAGAATGTTAAGGCGGATGCCTTGTCTCGCAGTTTTTCTCCCATAGTCGGTGCTGAGAAAGAGGAGAACATTTTACAAGAAGGTGTTGTGATAGCTGCTTTGGACTCCGTTTTGGAAGATGAGATTCTTAAAGCACAGGAGAATGCCCCATCTAACACTCCTCATGGGAGGTTGTTTGTGCCTGGGACCTTTAGGAGAGATTTGTTTGTTGAGTGTCACGAATCTCGGTTGGCAGGTCATCCCGGAATCTCTGAGACCAAGAGACTGGTGGGTCGCAGTTTTTGGTGGCCTGGATGGCAGAAGGAAGTCATTAAGTGGGTGCGTCAATGTACTATATGTGCTAGATCTAAGTCCTCACATACTCCTGCTGCGGGGTTGCTTTGTCCTTTGGAGGTTCCCAGTGCTCCTTGGACACATTTGGCTATGGACTTTATAACTGACCTTCCCCCCTCTGAGGGTTTTACTGTCATCTGGGTGGTCGTGGACCGTTTTAGCAAGATGTGTCACTTGGTTCCCTTCGTCAAACTGCCCTGCGCTAAAACTCTCGCTAAGGCCTTTGTCAAGGAAATTGTCAGACTTCATGGCGTTCCTACTGACATTGTTTCTGATAGGGGTCCTCAGTTCGTGGCTCGTTTTTGGCGTGCCTTTTGTGACAGGTTGGGAGTTCATTTGTCGTTCTCGTCCGGATATCATCCTGAATCTAATGGCCAGACAGAAAGGAAAAACCAGGATGTTGAGCAGTTCTTGCGTTGTTTTGTGGCAGACAATCAAGAGGGGTGGTCTGAGTTTCTGCGACTTGCTGAATTTGCTCTGAACAATCATACATCTTCTTCTGCTGGTTGTTCGCCTTTTTTTTGTTGTTCTGGGAGACATCCGTCGTTTGGGTCGTTCTCCAAGTTGGGATCTGCCGTGCCTGAGGAGGAGAATTTTTCCGGTGATTTGGAGAGAGTTTGGACGGATGTGCGTGGTAATCTTCAGGAGGCCAACAGAAAATCTAAAGACTACTTTGATAGGAAACGACAGGAGGTTTTGTTCGCTGTTGGTGACATGGTTTGGTTGTCCTCTAGGAATCTGCGGTTGAGGATTCCTTCTAAGAAATTGGGTCCCAAGTTTGTAGGGCCCTTTAAGGTGCTTCAGGTTGTCAACTAATCTGCTGTTAGGTTGGAGGTTCCTACCTCCTGGAGAATTAATCCGGTATTTCATGTCTCTCTGTTAAAAAAAGCTGTTGTGTCGGATGGTGACGCCTCTGCCTCTGTTCCTCCAGTGGTGGAGGACGGGGAATATGAAATTTCTCGCATCCTTAACTCTAGACGGTATAGAGGTAGTTTGCAGTATCTTGTGGCCTGGAAAGGTTTCGGACCCGAGGATAACTCTTGGGTGAGGTCAGATGATGTTTCCGCGTCCAGACTTATCAGAGCGTTTCACAGGAGATTTCCTGATAAGCCTGGTCCTAGGGGATCCGGAGGATCCTCTTAGAAGGGGGGGTACTGTTAGAACCTTGCTCTTAGTTTTTTTCCTTTGCTGGTCACATGACCTTGTTGGCCTATTTAATCCTGCTCCGCCCTTCTGGCTTTGCTGGACTTCATTGTATAACTACTTTCTAGCTAGCCTGTGCTCTGTATCTAACTCTGTTAGTTTGCTTGGTCTACGGACCTCAGTGTTCTATATATTTTGTTTGTTTGTCTTTCTGCTACTATTTCTGTTAGGAGGTGTCCCATTTTCCTCCCAGTCCTTAGTACTTGTAGGGATTCCTTCCCCACATCTATAGGTCTCCGTACAGACTAGCTTAGGACTTTAGCAGGTCTGATCGCAGGATCAGGTCCCCTGTTACATCGTAGGGATAAAGCTGAGTTCTATCGTAGGGACAGATCTCCTCTCTTTCCTTAGCTCTGGTAGCAGAACATAACAGCATTTGCATTTGGTTACTGACTCCACTCCCTCACACCAAAAACAGGGAATCTATCGGGTGGTTCAAGAGTATGAGAGAGTGTTTAGTAAACACCCGCTGGACTACGGGCGAGTAAAGGGGGTAGAACATCACATCCCCACAGGAGACCATCCTCCCATAAAGGAGAGATACCGACCCGTACCCCCTGCACACTATCAACACGCCAAGGGGATGCTAAAAGACGTGAAGGAGGCTGGGGTAATTAGGGACAGCTGTAGCCCCTGGGCAGCTCCACTAGTCTTAGTGAAAAAGAAAGACAACACCATGAGAATGTGTATAGACTACAGGAAGGTCAACCGTATCACACACAAAGATGCGTACCCGTTACCAAGGATAGAAGAGTCCTTAGCTGCATTAAAATCTGCTAACTTCTTCTCTACTTTGGATCTCACTAGCGGGTACTGGCAGGTTCCTGTAGCAGAGGCGGACCGGGAGAAGACCGCATTCACCACCCCGATGGGACTCAGCAAATTTAACTGTATGCCGTTCGGGCTCTGCAACGCACCAGGAACCTTCCAACGGTTGATGGAATGCTGTCTGGGACACCGGAACTTCGAGACGGTCCTATTATACCTGGACGATGTCATCATCTATTCTAAGACCTATGAGGACCATCTGGAACACCTGGCAGAAGTGTTTGAAGCCCTGGCAAGCTGTAGCATCGGCGTCTCTGCCCCGTTCTAGGCAGAGACGCCGTCCCTCTCACCTCCCCGCTCCTGGCGCGGCGTCCTCCAGCGCTTCTCTCCCCGCTGCTTCCGGCACGCGCTCCTTTCCCGGCAGTGTGCTTAGGGCGCGCGCGCGCGCGCTCCCCCTCTCTTAAAGGGACCGCGCGCGCCGTCCTAAGGAGTCCCCGGCCAATTGCCGGAGGACCTCCCATATAAAAGGCACCTCCTCCAAAATGGAGGTGCCCGAGCAATGTTGTAGCACTGTTCACTACTCTGCTTCAGCCCTCAGGTCCCGTTGCCAGTTACCTGCCAGATACCTGCCAGTCTGCTGTCTAATTCCTGCCTGATATCCTGCTACCTGCCTGCTAGCCTGAGGTCCGACGGTCTGCCTTCCAACTTCTGTCAGTCTGTCTAAGGACCAGCCTGCCCGCTCACCTGGGAGCGCACATCTTCTACCTGCCTGCTTGCCTGAGGTCCGACGGTCTGCCTTCCAACTCCTGTCAGTCTGTCTAAGGACCAGCTTGCCCGCTCACCTGGGAGCGCTCATCTGCTGCCTGTCTGCTAGCCTACCAGGAGGCTCTGCCATCACGTGCTGTGACCACCCGCCTGTCCAGAGACTCCTGCCCGCTCACCTGGGAGCGCTCATCTGCTACCTGTCTGTTGGTCTTCCTGGAGGCTCCGCCGTCACATGCTGTGACCACCCGATTATCCAGAGACTCTCGCCTGCTCACCTGGGAGCTCACGTCTATCATCTGCCGCCACAGGTCGTACCAATCCTTTACCCAGAGACTGCCCCGGTCACTTGCCGTGACCTCCTGCCCGTTCATCCAGAGACTGCCCCGGTCACTTGCCGTGACCTCCTGCCCGTTCATCCAGAGACTGCCCCGGTCACTTGCCGTGACCTCCTGTCCGTTCATTCAGAGACTGTCCCAGTCACCTGCTGTGACTGCCTGCCCGTCTACCCTGGTCGCCACCCGCTCCCTTACAAGGACCGCCCCCTTGTATAGTAGCTCAGAGGTTCCGCCTCCCAGACCCGTTACAGTTTGCTCGGGCCATGGAACCCGGTGGCACCCAAGCTCCCTCGCTCTCGGACCTGTGTCATGAACTGTCCCGTCAGAGGTCCCAACAGGAGTCCATCCTGGGTCACCTGCGGAATGTCAATTCTCGCCTGGACACTCTGACTGCTCTGCCTGCAACCACCGCCAGTGCCATGACTCGCAATCCGGCAGCTCCACTGCCCACTAATAACATGGTATCCTACCCCGGACCCCGGCTTTCTGCACCTCCTCGTTTCGGAGGCGACTCCGCCCAGGCTCGGGGCTTCATAAATCAGTGCACCCTGCACTTTGAACTCCTGTCTCACCAGTTTAACTCCGACCGGGCCAAAATTGCCTTCATCATGTCCCATCTCACCGGAGAGGCCCTGGCCTGGCTAAATCCTCTATGGGAGAGAGGAGACCCCCTGGTGTCCGACTTGCCTGCCTTTCTCACGGCTTTCCGGAAAGTCTTCGATGAACCCGGACGGAAGACCTCATCCGCATCATCTCTGCTACGCCTCCGTCAGGGAAGTCTCACCGTGGGCCAATATGCCATACGGTTCCGTACCCTTGCCTCGGAGCTGGCCTGGGATAATGACGCTCTGGTTTCCGTCTTCTGGGAGGGTCTGTCCGGCCGTATTAAAGATGAACTTGCCGGTCGGGACATTCCTACCACTCTCGATGACCTAATAACTCTTGCCACCCGGATTGACCTGCGGTTCCAGGAGCGTGCCAAAGAGGTCACCCGTGAGAGGTGGTTTCCACGTCTAGCTCCTACTTTTCAGAAACCCGTCACTCCCTCCGTCTCTCCTCAGCTACACTCTCCTGAGCCTATGCAGGTCGACCAGACCAAGATGGTCGGTTCTCGCCAAGACTCTCGCCGAGCCGAGGGAAGCTGTTTCTATTGTGGCAGTATGAAGCACTTCATCCGTTCCTGCCCGGAAAAGCCGGGAAACGCCAGTGTCTAGGACCACTCGGAGAGGTCGTCCTAGACAAAAGTAAGCCCTCTCCGTCTCTGACCTTACCGGTCTCTATTGCTTGGGGAGAAAACCGTCTCTTTGAACTCGCCCATCTGGATTCTGGAGCTGCTGGAAACCTCATCTCCCAGTCTCTGGTAGAGAGATACCATATTTCCACCAAGTCCCTGGCTGAACCATTGTCAGTCACCTCCGTGGATGGAAGACTTCTCTCGGAGACCATCCTGCTCGTCACCGAACCCATAACCCTGCAGGTGGGAATGCTGCACTCTGAGGAGATCTCATTCCATGTGCTGTCCGGACTTTCTCACTCCCTGTTGCTAGGTCTACCTTGGCTCCAGACACATGAACCCGTATTGAACTGGCGGTCCGGTGAAGTACTCCGATGGGGTCCTGACTGTCATAGGACCTGCCTGGTCCCGGTCCGTCCACTTCGCCCTCAGCCTACTCCAGCTAACTTACCTGGTCTCCCGGCTCCCTGCTGGCCCTATGCGGACGTCTTCGGTAAGAAGGAAGCTGAGACGTTGCCACCCCATAGGCCATACGATTGCCCGATCGACCTGGTACCTGGCACCACTCCTCCCCGTGGGCGTATCTACCCGTTGTCTGCAGCCGAGACCCGAGCCATGTCTGAGTAAATTGAAGAGAATCTGGCTAGGGGATTTATCCGAAAATCTACCTCCCCGGCTGGAGCCGGATTCTTCTTTGTCAAAAAGAAAGACGGCTCGCTACGTCCCTGTATTGACTACAGAGGACTCAATCTCATCACGGTAAAAAACAAATATCCCCTGCCACTCATCTCCGAATTGTTTGACCGTCTCAAGGGCGCCAGGATCTTCTCCAAGCTGGATCTACGAGGAGCGTATAATCTGGTCCGTATCCGTCAAGGAGACGAGTGGAAGACGGCATTCAATACCCGGGACGGTCACTACGAGTACCTTGTGATGCCCTTCGGTCTCTGTAATGCTCCCGCGGTCTTTCAGGAACTAGTCAACGACATCTTCCGTGACCTCCTGTACTCCTGCGTAGTGGTATACCTGGACGATATCTTGGTCTTCTCTCCGGATCTCCCCACACACCGGAGGGATGTTAGTCAGGTCCTGCTTAGGCTTCGGCAGAACCACCTTTACGCCAAATACGAGAAGTGCATCTTCGATCAGACCTCCCTTCCGTTCTTGGGCTATGTCATCTCCCAAACAGGTCTGCAAATGGATCCCGAGAAGCTCTCTTCCGTTCTAAAATGGCCTCGTCCTGAAGGTTTGAAGGCGATACAGCGATTCCTGGGCTTCGCTAATTATTATCGTCTTTTCATCCCACACTTCTCGTCTCGGACTGCTCCCATATCTGCACTTACCCGTAAGGGGGCTAACCCCAGGACATGGTCGCCTGAAGCCGAGGAGGCCTTCCTTTCCCTAAAGAAAGCCTTCGCCTCTGCTCCCGTCCTGCACCGTCCGGACTGTAATAAACAATTCTACTTGGAGGTTGATGCCTCCTCCTCCGGAGCCGGAGCGGTGCTCACCCAGAAGTCTTCTACCGGGAGAATGGTAACGTGCGGCTTCTTCTCCAAAATCTTCTCCTCGTCGGAGCGCAACTACTCCATTGGAGACCGGGAATTGCTAGCCATCAAATTGGCACTGGGAGAGTGGCGCTATCTGCTTGAAGGGGCTCTCTACCCGGTAATTATCTACACGGATCACAAAAACCTGGCATATCTCCAAAATGCCCAGAGACTCAATCCTCGCCAGGCCCGGTGGTCGTTGTTTTTTGCCCGCTTCGACTTCATTCTTCATTTCCGTCCGGCGGACAAGAACGTCAAAGCTGATGCCTTGTCCCGGTCCTTCCTGTCCTCCGATCAAGAGGAGGAACCTACGCACATCATCGACTCCTCCAAGGTGATGAATGTGGCCCCCTTGGATCTGACTCGTCTTCCACCCGGTAAGACGTTCGTAGCTGTGCCAGATCGGGAGAGGGTTCTTCGCTGGGGACATTCTTCTAAACTAGCTGGCCATGCTGGCCAAAAGAAGACCTTCCAACTTATTACCCGGCATTACTGGTGGCCTACCCTGCGTAAGGACGTGGTAGACTTCGTCGCGGCCTGTTCATCCTGTGCCCGTAACAAAGTTCCCCGACATCTACCTGCCGGCCATCTCCTGCCCCTTCCCGTACCTGCTGCTCCTTGGCAACACATCGCTATGGACTTTATCACCGACCTTCCAGTTTCTGCCGGTTGTACTGTCATTTGGGTTGTCGCTGACCGTTTTTCTAAGATGGCCCACTTCATTCCCCTGCCTGGTCTTCCGTCTGCACCCGAGCTGGCTAAAGACTTTATCCGCCACATCTTCCGTCTCCATGGTCTGCCCCTCCACATCGTGTCGGATCGTGGGGTTCAGTTCACCTCTCGCTTCTGGAGAGCCACATGTAAGCTGCTGGACATTTCCCTGGATTTCTCCTCCGCTTACCACCCTCAGTCCAATGGTCAAGTGGAGCGGATCAATCAGATCTTGTCCAGCTACCTCCGGCACTTCGTTGATGCTCACCACTCGGACTGGGTGGATCTCCTACCATGGGCCGAGTTCTCTTATAACAACCATGAGAGCGAGTCCTCTTCCAAATCCCCGTTCTTTATAGTCGGTGGCCAACATCCCCGGATTCCACTTCCTGTCTCCGTTTCTGTGGACAACCCTGCTGCGGAGTCTCTTGTCAGCGAATTTTCTACTATTTGGGAGAGCACCAGGTCCGCTCTTCTTCTCTCCTCTGAGCGGATGAAGAGATATGCTGATAAGAGACGTCTGGATCCGCCCCAATTCCGTCCGGGAGACAAGGTTTGGCTCTCATCCAAACATGTGCGACTCAAAGTACCCTCCTACAAGTTGGGTCCTCGATTCATCGGCCCCTTCGAAGTCCTCAGGCAAATTAACCCTGTGGCCTACAAATTAAAACTCCCGGCCACACTACGGATCCCCAACTCCTTCCACGTATCTCTCCTCAAACCCGTTGTCTTTAACTTTTTTTCCAAAAATCCAGGTGCCCCTCCTGCTCCGGTTTCCGCTGATGACATCTTTGAGGTAGAGAGTATTCTGGCCTCCAAGAGGGTAAGAGGAAAAACCTTTTTTCTGGTAGATTGGAAGGGGTTTGGTCCTGAGGAG
The DNA here is from genome assembly GCF_046119375.1 of Phyllobates terribilis. Classification (NCBI taxonomy): domain Eukaryota; kingdom Metazoa; phylum Chordata; class Amphibia; order Anura; family Dendrobatidae; genus Phyllobates; species Phyllobates terribilis. The sequence goes on along the minus strand of NW_027362772.1, from coordinate 59,929,700 downwards.
AGAACTTGGGAACCCAGGGAGAACATCAACGCCCCGCTTCTCCTTGAGAAATTTCTTTCTGACCAAAAAAAGAGGGGGCCTAAAGGGGGGGGTACTGTAGCATCGGCGTCTCTGCCCCGTTCTAGGCAGAGACGCCGTCCCTCTCACCTCCCCGCTCCTGGCGCGGCGTCCTCCAGCGCTTCTCTCCCCGCTGCTTCCGGCACGCGCTCCTTCCCCGGCAGTGTGCTTAGGGCGCGCGCGCTCCCCCTCTCTTAAAGGGACCGCGCGCGCCGTCCTAAGGAGTCCCCGGCCAATTGCCGGAGGACCTCCCATATAAAAGGCACCTCCTCCAAAATGGAGGTGCCCGAGCAATGTTGTAGCACTGTTCACTACTCTGCTTCAGCCCTCAGGTCCCGTTGCCAGTTACCTGCCAGATACCTGCCAGTCTGCTGTCTAATTCCTGCCTGATATCCTGCTACCTGCCTGCTAGCCTGAGGTCCGACGGTCTGCCTTCCAACTTCTGTCAGTCTGTCTAAGGACCAGCCTGCCCGCTCACCTGGGAGCGCACATCTTCTACCTGCCTGCTTGCCTGAGGTCCGACGGTCTGCCTTCCAACTCCTGTCAGTCTGTCTAAGGACCAGCTTGCCCGCTCACCTGGGAGCGCTCATCTGCTGCCTGTCTGCTAGCCTACCAGGAGGCTCTGCCGTCACGTGCTGTGACCACCCGCCTGTCCAGAGACTCCTGCCCGCTCACCTGGGAGCGCTCATCTGCTACCTGTCTGTTGGTCTTCCTGGAGGCTCCGCCGTCACATGCTGTGACCACCCGATTATCCAGAGACTCTCGCCTGCTCACCTGGGAGCTCACGTCTATCATCTGCCGCCACAGGTCGTACCAATCCTTTACCCAGAGACTGCCCCGGTCACTTGCCGTGACCTCCTGCCCGTTCATCCAGAGACTGCCCCGGTCACTTGCCGTGACCTCCTGTCCGTTCATTCAGAGACTGTCCCAGTCACCTGCTGTGACTGCCTGCCCGTCTACCCTGGTCGCCACCTGCTCCCTTACAAGGACCGCCCCCTTGTATAGTAGCTCAGAGGTTCCGCCTCCCAGACCCGTTACACAAGCTATGGCCTAAAGGTAAAACCCTCGAAGTGTCATCTACTGAAGCCAAAGGTACAGTACCTGGGACATGTGGTGAGTGCTGACGGAGTGGCTCCCGACCCTGACAAGATCACCGTGATTACGGACTGGCCAAGACCATCCAGCATAAAGGAAGTGCGGCAGTTCCTCGGGTTGGTAGGCTACTACCGAAGATTCATTCCCGATTTTACCAAGAAGGCAGCTCCTATGCAGGACCTCCTGATAGGCCAGTCCAGGAAGGCCAAAAACCAGAAGCCGCCCTTCAAGTGGGAAAAGCTAGAAGAGGAGTCCTTCCGCCAGCTGAAGATGGCCCTCACGGGGGATGAAATCCTGGCGTACCCTGATTACAGCCAGCCCTTTATCCTCCACATGGACGCAAGCAACATCGGGCTAGGAGCCGTACTGTCCCAGATCCAGCAGGGGAGAGAACGGGTAATTGCTTTCGCCAGCCGAAAACTGTGACCCACAAAAAGAAACCCTGAGAATTACAGCTCGTTCAAGCTAGAGTTCCTGGCAGTGGTGTGGGCAGTAACCGAACGTTTTAAGCATTACCTTGCCTCTTCCAGGTTCACCGTGTACATGGACAACAACCCGTTGACCCACCTGGACACTGCAAGACTGGGTGCCCTGGAGCAGAGATGGATGGCCCGCCTGTCCAATTTTGAGTTCACGATCAAGTACCGGGCAGGACGCTCCAATACCAACGCGGACGCCCTGTCCAGGATGCCGAACCTACCGGACAGAGGGGAAGATCCAGAAGAACTGGAAGAGATCGAACTCCCTGCGTTTCACCGTCATGGGATTACCCAGTATTCCCACCGTGTGAGGGGCCAGCGATCCGCTACGTTCAACCCCTTACCCCACTACAACTGGGCGGAGACGCAAGACAGTGACCCCGCAGTCCGTCTGGTGAAGGAAATGCTGACCCGGCTGACGCCCGCCTGGACCCAGACGCTCCGGAAGAGACCAAGCAACTGTGGACGGAAAAGAGCAGACTGTTTCTCTACAAGGAGAAGTTGTGCCGCAGAATGGTCAATTCCCGGACACATGAGCTGATCTGGCAGGTGGTGGTACCGAGACGGGACGCAGCTATGGTGCTGGAGTCCTACCACAATGGGGCAGGGCACTTCGGATGGAAGAAGCTGGAGTTCCTGCTGCATGAACGGTTCTACTGGATAGGCATGAGAGGAGCCATTGAGAAGTGGTGTAGAGACTGTGGCCTGTGCAATCTAAGAAGAAGGGACCGTGCCAGCCAGAGGACTCCCCTGCAGCCCATCATCACCAGGCAGCCGCTGGAACTGGTCGCCCTGGACCATGCTAAACTGGCTCCAAGCAGAAGCGGGTATGTCTACGCCCTAACCATCGTGGATCACTACTCCCGGTTCCTGATGGTGGTCCCTGTCAAAGACTTAACGGCTCAGACAGCAGCAAGAGCCTTCCAGCTGCACTTCTGCCGCCCCCACGGGTACCCGGACCAAGTGCTGACGGACCAAGGACCAGCCTTTGAAGCGGAGGTCTTTCAGGAGTTCTGCAACCTGTATGGCTGCAAAAAGATAAGAACAACGCCCTATCACCCCCAAACCAATGGACTCTGCGAGAAGATGAACCAGGTGGTGATAGATCTGCTAAAATCATTGCCCCTGGAAGAACGCAGTCTGTGGCCTGAGAAACTGCCCGATCTGGTGGACATGCAACACTGCCCACCCAGACCTGGGAGGGGAGGAATCTGCCCTTATAAACTGGGTCTGGGGCGGGATTAGGGGAGTCAGAGCCTGGAGAGGGAAAGTAAGAACCAGGAGCTCTGTAGGAACAGTAGCTGAATACCAGGGGCTGGAGCTGAGCAGAGTTCCCCCTGGTTGAAGACACTAATACCGGACACGGAGTCCGAGGCTGTGGGGACATCCAGGTCCAGCAGCAGAATCCAACCGGCAGGGGATTCCATGTCCTCTGGCCATAGAAGCCCAGAGGCACGGTCACAAGCAAGGGACCAGCAACGCCATTGTGAAGCGGAGGCTAACAGAAGGCCCCAAGTCACCGGCCATACGGGTGAGCACCACACGGTATACTCAGGGACGTGGGCTACTTCTACCCGCATAGAGCAAGGTAGCCAGGAAAGAGTGCAGATAGACGGGGAGGCCTACAACTCCACCTGGCCAGGGGAGATCCTGCTTGCTCACAGACTGACCAGGCCCCTACTGCTAACCAGTACTCCCGGGAGGGTCTGCTTTATACCATCAGTAAAGACCCTGAACTGCACCACACGTCTCTGTGTTTCATCGCCGCACCAGCACCATCAGTACTGGGACGCTTACACCATCACTCCCATCATCTCTCACATTAGCTGCCCTGAGGCAATACTTGTCCCGTGGGGAGTTATCCCATACTCGGCTGCGCAAACAACATCAGCCTCAGCGGTCTGCAGCGCAGCGGCGGTCCCCACTGACCGCAATCCACGGGTGGCGTAGTCGGACATTGTTATTACCTAAGACTGCCACTGGTTTGACCGCCCTGGGCACGGACCGGGTCACCGCCACACTGAGACTACAACCCCCAGCGATCCAGCTCCGGGTATCCCCTGCACAACACTGGCCCAGGGGGCGCGTCATATACTGGGTCCTCTAAATTGCTCCAAACAATATAAAGGCCCCATGTAGTATATAATAGGCCAAATGTATTGCTCCATACAGTATCTACTGGGCCCCATAAATTGTTCCATACAGTATAATATCTCCATATAGTATATAATGGGCCCCATATATTGCTCCATTATAGTATAATGGCCCCATATATTGTATAATTGGCCCCATATATTGATTCACAGTATAATCGCCCTATATAGTATATAATGGGCCCCATATATTACTTCATAAAGTATAATGGCCCCATATAGTATATAATAAGCCCCACATATTGCTCCATACAGTATAATGGCCTCATACAGTATATGACAGGCCCCATATATTGCTCCATACAGTATATACTGGACCCCATATAATGCTCCATACAGTATAATGGCAACATATATTATATAATGGGCACAATATATTGCTCCATACAGTATATACTGGGCCCATATATTGCCCCATACAGTATAATGGCCCCATATATTATATAATGGGCCCAATATATTGCTCCATACAGTATATACTGGGCCCTAGATACTGCTCCATACAGTATAATGGCCACATATAGTATATAATAGGCCCCATATATTGCTCCATAAAGTGTAATGGCCACATATAGTATATATGGGCCCCATACATTGCTCCATACAGTATATACTGGGCCCCATATATTGCTGCAAAGTATAATGGCCCCATATAATATATAAAGGGCCACATTTTTTGCTCCATACTATATATACTGGGCCCCATATATGGCTCCATACAGTATATACTGGGCCCCATAAATTGACCATATAATGGTCACATATAGTGTATGATGTGCCCAATATATTGCTCCATACAGTATATATAATATAATATATAATGCTGCACAGTATAATTGCCCCATATAGTATATAATGGGCTCCATAAATTGCTCAATACTGTATAATGGCCCCATATATTATATAATGGGCCCAATATATTGCTCCATACAGTATATACTGGGCCCTAGATAATGCTCCATACAGTATAATGGCCACATATAGTATATAATGGGCCTATATATTGCTCCATACAGTATATACTGAGCCCCATATATTGCTGCAAAGTATAATGGCCCCATATAATATATAATGTGCCACATTTGTTGCTCCATACTGTATATACTGGGCCCCATAGAGTATATACTGGGCCCCATGAATTGATCCATACAGTATAAGGGTCACATATAGTATATGATGTGCCCCATATATTTCTCCATACAGTATATACTGGGTCCCATATACTGCTGCAGGGTATAATTGCCCCATATAGTATATAATGGGCTCCATAAATTGCTCCATACAGTAAAATGGCCCCATATAATATATAATGAGCCTCATATATTGCTCCATACTATATAATGGCCCCATATAGTGTTCCATACAGTATAATGACCACATATAGTAGTGCTCCATACAGTATAATGGGCCCCATATATTGCTCCATACAGTATATACTGGGCCCCATAAATTGTTCCATACACTATAATTGCCACGTAAAGTATTATATAATGGGCCCCATATATTGCTCCATAAAATATAATGGCTCCATACAGTATATACTGGGTGCCATTTATTGCTCCATACAGTATAATGGCCCCATATATTATATAATGGGCCCCATATATTGCTCCATATAGTATATAATGGACCCCATAAATTGATCCATACAGTACAATGGCCCCATATAGTATATAATGGGCCCTATGTATTGCTCCATACAGTATAATGGCCCCATATAGTATATAATGGGCCCCATATATTGCTCCATACAGTATATAATGGGCCACATATTGCTCCATACAGTATAATGACCACATATAGTATATAATGGGCCACATATTGCTCCATACAGTATAATGACCACATATAGTGCTCCATACAGTATAAAGGGCCCCATATATTGCTCCATACAGTATATACTGGGCGCCATTTATTGCTCCATACAGTATAATGGCCCCATATAGTAAATAAGGGGCCCCATATATTACTCCATACAGTATAATGGCTACATACAGTATATACTGGGCCCCATATATTGCTCCATACAGTATATACTGGGCCCCATTTATTGCTGCACAGTATAATGGCCCCATATAATAAATAAAGGGCCACATTTTTTGCTTCATACTGTATATACTGGGCCTCATATATTTCTCCATACAGTATATACTGGGCACCATAAATTGATCCATACAGTATAATGGCCCCTTATCTATAATATTACCGGGGATGCGTGTCTCTATCTGAAGCCTTTATAGACAACACATGCATGACGCGCAGTCTGGCTCCAGGCAGAATCACGCATCCAGCCGTTACAGGTAAGAGGAGTGTATGGCGCGGTATACGTAGACACTGAACGTATACCGCGATCTCTGGCGCCATACTTAGATACTTACCTGACCGGGAGGAGCGATGCCGCGGCGCCTCTCTATGCCGGAGACCGGGGCAGGAGTAAGGCGTCGGATCGGAAACCAGGATGGGGATGAGGGGTGCCGTGCATACCGGGATTGGGGATGAGGGGTGCCATGCATTCCGGGATTGGCGGTGAGGGGTGCCATGCATACCAGGATTTGGGGATGAGGGGTGCCATGCATACCGGGATTGGGGGTGAGGGGTGCCAAGCATACCGGGATGAGGGATACCATACAAACCATGATAGGGATGAGGGATGGGGTACCATGCATACCGGGATAGGGATGAGGAGTACCACACATGCCAGGATAGGGATGAGGAGTACCATACATACCAGGATTGGGATGAGGGGGCCACACATACCAGGATTGGGGGTGAGGGGTGCCATGTGACTCGCCCCCTGGGCCGTGGGGCACTCGGATCCGGGCAATAGGGAAACGGTGGGAGTAGTAGTGGCAACCCGGTTCCGTGGCTCAGGGTGGTCAGGACAGTGGTAGTCCGTTATGTGCTGTTGATTATGTCCGACTACGCCACCCGTGGATTGCGGTTATTAGGAACCGCCGTTGCATGCAGACCGCTGGGGCTGATGATGTGTGCAGCTGGGGTAGCGTGACTCCCCACGGGAAGAGTGCGGCCCCAGGGCAGTATAATGGATGGTTGGAGTGATGGTAGTGAGAGTCCCAGTGCCGATAGTGCTGGAGGAGCAAGGAGCACACAGACAACAGGTTGCAGTCCAGGGTCTTTACTAAAACAAGTAAACTGACCCACAAACAGTCCCGGCTAGGAGGGGACCTGGATGTCTGAGAGCAACGGGGAAATTGGCCCTGGTCAGGGTGAGGGTGTAGGCCTACCGTGCTTTCTGTGCTCCTTCTGGCTATCTCCTCCTTATAAGGTAACAGCCCACGCTTCCGAGCTCTCCGTGTATTCTCGCCTGTATGGCCTGCGACGTGGGTTCCTTTCTGCTCCCAGCCTTGTACGGCTTTACTGGTCCCTTCGGTTGTGGCAGGGCCTCCAGGCTTCTTAGGCCAAGGAATGTACAGTCCCCTGCGGACTGGTTATCTGCTGGAGAATGTGGAATCCTCCCAGCCTCAGACACCAAAGTCTGGTAAATTAAGTCCGTTATCTGCCAAGACAGGCTCTCTTCGCCTCTTGTCTCTGGCTTGTGGCTCTCCTACTGCCACACTTCCTCTTAGGGTGCAATACAACTGTCCCTCTCTGCTCTGGGACCTGAATCCTGAGACAGGTCGTCCAGTTCTCCCTAACCCTGCCCCCAGTACCAGCTTTTATAGGGGCAGCCAGCTCCCCCTACTGGCCTGAGACAGGAGGCATTGCATGCTAATATTCCCCTGACTAGAGAACCTCCCCCTTGCTCTCAGACACAGCTTTATTACACTTTGTGGCATCCAGGCCAGGGTGACACACCATGCATACCAGGATTGGGGATAAGGGGTGCCATGCATGCCAGGATTGGGATGAGGGGTGCCATGTATACCAAGATTGGGGATGAGGGGTGCCATGCATGCCAGGATTGGGATGAGGAGCGCCATGCATACCAGGATTGGGATGAGGGGTGCCATGCATGCCAGGATTGAGATGAGGGGTGCCATGCATGACAGGATTGGGATGAGGGGTGCCATGCATACTAGGATGGGGATGAGGGGTGCCATGCATACCAGGATTGGGATGGGGGTTGCCATGCATACCAGGATTGGGGATGAGGGGTGCCATGCATACCAGGATTGGGGGATGAGGAGTGCCATGCATACCAGGATAGGATGGTGGGGACAGGATGGAGGCAGCACAAATACCAGGAGGGGGGGCAGCACATACCAGCATGGGAGACCATATACCAATAAAAATGCTCGCCACCTGGGCGTAGAACGGGTTCAATAGCTCGTAGTATATAATGGGCCACCCTCATATTTTGCGACATACAGTATAATGGCTTCATATAGTATATACGGGGCCCCATATTTTGCTCCATACAGTATAATGGCCCCATACAGTATATACTGGGCCCCATATATTGCTCCATGCAGTATAATGGCCCCATATGATGCTGCATACATAAAACAAAATATCAATTACTCACCTCTCCCGTTCCCCGCAGGTCCGGTATACCCAGCGCGTCTTCTAACTCTGGAGTGCTCAGGTCAGAGGGCGCGCTGTGGTGACGTCATTGCGCCCTCTGCCCTGACACATCAGAGTTAGAAGACACTGGAGCTGTTCGAACGAGGAGAGATGGGGGAGGGGATGAGGGTGGGGAGGACCCCGGTGGCTGCACGGGCCCCATAGCGTGCCATCGTTTCCCCCTCCCTGGGCCACAGTACTTGCCTGCGTGCATGGGGTGGTGTCGCCAGCCATTGTTGTCATGGTAGGTCAGTTCTGCATGCGAGCACTCCTGCATCCTCCGCTTTTAAAAAGCCAGTGCCCTTTTCCTCCTCCTCTCTGGGGCCCATCGGGCATTTCACCGGTGCCCTGCCAGGCCAGTTCGACCCTGTGTGAATGTAATGTTGTACAGAGCACAGACATATGCCGGCCCTTCCTCCAAAGTGGAACTAAACAATGTGTGCTGCATCTGTGCTGCGCAGACTATGCTGACTTCAGCTGACGTCCAGGTCATAGCCCCACTGGATCCGGGACGGTTGTGAGATATGCCGATGATTTCTGCAGGACCCACAGCTTGTTTTTCTCAGTCGCTGCTCTCCTCCTTCTCTGACTGATCACAATATTATCTATTCCAGGTCCTTCAGCTTTGTGGTAGGAGGTAACAGGCTCCCCCAGCACTCCATGTGGCTCACACCTCACACCGCTCAGTACTCTGTCAGTAATCTGCTATATATCATTGCTGCACCAGAGCCATCTAGAGGTCACAGTAATACATTGCAACACAACAAAGTAAACATTAAAAGAGAGAAAAATAAACACTCTATAGAATAAAATATTCAGTCATTTAAAGACAGACTGAAAAATTAAATAGTTGGCAAAATACACAGAGGTGACACCACTGAGAAGATGTGTTTTATTGATTAAGTGGTGTGCGCCCCTTAATGAATTTGATGCATCCAACTATAAAATACTCCATCATTAAAATTGGGGTATACAATGTCAATCTTAAATGGAAGGTGCCGTGATTTTTATTTTTGTATTAATAATTATTGAGTATATAATCAATTATTTTTAATACAAAATTAAATGCACTGGTTTAATATTTTTGAATTTATTAACTCTATCTACAGCCACAGTGGGCGGCCATATAAGTTTGCTGATGTGTAATTGTCTGAGCACGAAGCTTACACACTTCAAATATGGCAGCCTCTGTGTACTGTGTCCTCCTGCATTTCCTGCATTGTGTCACAACAGGTGTTAGTGCAACACAGAGGGAAAGGGAGCCCAGACACTATGGAAAGGGGGAAGTGGAGACCTCCTAGTCTGGTCTAGCGTCACCCTGTCTCAACTACCATCCCTATATTGCCTCTTCAGCAATCACCGCACACGTGCCTCGCCCTACTTTCCCTGGCGCATGGCTACGGCTAGGGATGGAAGGAGATGAGCACTAGTCAACCTCCACTAAACACTATAGACAACAAGGGAAGACAAAACACGGGGAAATTGCTTAGCTTTAGATGAGTCCAAATATGCACACGGCCTCAAGCTCCAGAGAGGACAAAGTACTGCTCCGTCTAAGCCTTACAAGTAGAAATGAATATGCCAGCGACTCCCTCTCAGACACACCAGGTATATATACACCCAGGCCAGAGAGCTAATTAGCAAGAGAGAGTTAACCGCTCGGTCCTAAAGACAGCCTCTTATCTAAGAAGCTGTCTGCAATGCCAAACGTAGAGATCTCCTGCAACCCACTGCAGGGCGACTGTCACCTCTGACACACCCGTGACACATTGTGGCTGCCTGCTGCTGTGACCTAGGCACGCCTCCTGGGCTGTCCAGGTCACAACTGTGGGAGATCGGCACCATGTTTTTTGAAGCCCATAGCTGTACTGCGAGCTACACTTTCCCCCTGTCACCATTCACACAGCTCAGTGCGAGCAGTGACAGGAGGCGCAGGGATGCGGTGAATGCTGAGCGGAGGTCCAGGATGAGATGAGTATCGCAGTGTTCAGTAGACTTATATAGCAGGATAGGAAATATTTCCGCGCTCTCCAAAGAGACAAATGTTGGTAATAGAATTGTAGGTTTATTGTCAACGCGTTTCAGAGTCCACAGACTCCTTCCTCAGGACAACCATACATAACCAGTTACAGGCATACATGGTTTAAATGCAGAAAAAAAAATGGCACCAAGTGCAGAGGGAGGGGTAAGTACAGTCACATGTCTAAATACATGCACATGACAGCTGATCTGATCAGCTATCATGTGCCTCTAACAACTGCGGAAGGATCCGAGATCCACCCGTGGTTGTTAACCACTTAAATGCTGCTGTCAATCACTGACAGTGGCATTTAAAATAAGCGTCAGCCGAAAGCGCATCATATGTCCCGCCCATGGATTGTCATGACAGTCAGGGGCTCTGCAGAAGACCCCTGTGCTTGTCATTGGGAATCTTCTATGAACGCCGGCGTGTGGCCGGCATTCATGGGAGATCGTGATTTTTGCTACAAATAGCAGTGCTGAAGCCTTGCTATGTGTAGCACAAGCGATTAGATGATCGCAGCTTCAAGTCCCCTATGAAGAATATTGAAGCAAGTAAAAAAAAAGTTTAAAAAAATATTTTAGCAATAAAAAAACAAACGTTCAAATCATCCCCCTTTTGCCCCATAGAAAATAAAACAATAACAAAAAAATAAAATAAACATATTTGGTATCGCTCTGTTCAGAATCTCCCGATCTATCAAAATATAAAGTAAATTAATCCCATCTGTAAACGGAGTAACGAGAAAAACATCGAAAAGCCAGAATTACGTTTTTTGATCGCCTCAACATTGTAATAAAGTGCAAAAAAGGGCGATCAAAACATCAGATCTACCCCATAAATGGTATCAATAAAAACATCAGCTTGTTGCGCAAAAAATAAGCCCTCACCCGGCCCCAGATCCCAAAACATGGAGACGCTACGGGTCTCGGAAAATGGCGACATAAGCTAAATTTTTTTTCTTACAAATTTCAGATTTTGTTTCACCACTTAGATTAAGAAGAACCTCTCCATGTTTGGTATCTGCGAGCTCGTAATGACCTGGAGAATCATAATGGAGGGCAGTTTTACCATTTAGAGAACATGATCAAAAAAAAATTGTGGAAATGAACTTTTTTTTCAATTTCACAGCATTTTGAATTCTTTTCCCGGTTTCCAGTACACTATATGGTAAAATCAATGGTGTCATTCAAAAACACAACTCATCCCCTAAAAAGCAAGCCCTCGTACGGCCATATTGACGGAAGAATAAATAAGTTATGGCTCTGGGAAAAAGGGGAGCAGAAAACCAAAGAGCGAAAATGGAAAATCGCAAGGTCATGAAGGGGTTAAAAACAAATGTTAATATTAAAAAAAAAAAAATAACAGTTTACATGTTTTCAATTGTCGAAAATAAAATTTTGATGGCACAATCCCTTTAATGAATGTCCTGATATGATATCTAATGAGATTTCAGTCCCTCTGTATGTAAATTAAAGCTCAGATTATCTCCACAGCTTCATATTATAAGCAGAATTACAACACGCACACATGAAATACACTGAAGAGAAATAAGAGCGTTCTGTCCCTTTAAATTCAGTGTGTTACATAACACTGCTCAGCCAATAGGATCGCTGGATTTGAATTTGAAAATAAAGCAAACTGTCATTCATCCTCAGTCTGTTACAGGACAGTGAGCGGTGAAGATGGATGTCGGTGAGTGCTCCCATCCCATCATCTGATGTCACTGATCTCACCTAAATTCAATATAGGAGAGAACGGCTGCTGTCACCTGCCACTAGGGGGAGCTATCAGTACAATATATATCTACTGGTGCACTGTGCTCCCCCTAGTGGCTGCAGGAAAGCAGAATTGTATCATTAGGTCACACAGGACACTCTGCTGCCAGTATTATTTATTGAGGGGTTTATGCCACTGTTGTCAATGGGATGAGTGTGCTGGCACTGATAATGGGGGTTAGGCTTTATCCGCTGTTAATGAAGTCACTTTGGCAGTTGTTTTTAGGGGGTTTCCTGTACTTATGGGAATGAAGAACATAGAAATACATGAATGTCATATATCTTTATTTACACCCAGTAAAGGCTATGCTCCATGTGGTCATATGAGTGTATGTGTGTAATGGGGGTCCGATACCGGGGGGACGTTCACTATGAATAAATGTGGAAAGCTGTTTGTGTCTTTATCAGATCTGTGACTAAGTCTTTTTTGGATTCACAGCTTTTCCTATGACTACTGCAGAAGAGAATAGATACAGGATGGCCGCGAGCCGCAGATCTTGGGGGGTCAGCAGCTTTATTATAACCGGACCCCTTATCCTATTCTTCATCCCTGGTGAATGATAAGTGGACACTCATCAGATTCTGTTTTCTTTAGGACGTCTACCTCCAACAGGAATGTGTCTTCGGACCTGGACTCTTCTCATGTGAGATTATTTTTTTAAATATTTTTTTTTTCCATTAATCTGAAAATATTGTGCCATTAACCCCTTAAGGACCTCGGGATATTCCGTTTTTGCATTTTCGTTTTTTGCTCCCCTTATTCCCAGAGTCATAGTGTTTGTATTTTTTGGTCAATATGGCCATGTGAGGGCTTATTTTTTGCGGGACGAGTTGTACTTTTAAATGTCATCACTGGTTTTACCATATCGTGTATGGGAAAACGGGGAAAAAATTCCAAGTGCGATGAAATTGCAAAAAAAGTGAAATACCACAGATGTTTTTTTTTTGTTTTTTTTACCACGTTCACTGAATGCTAAACCTGACCTGCCATTATTATTCCCCAGGTCATTATGAGTTCGTAGACACCAAACATGTATAGGTTCTTTCTTATTTAAGTGGTGAAAAAAAAATCTAAAGTTTGCTTAAAAAAAATAAATAAATGGCGCCAATTTCCGAGACCAGTAGCGTCTCCATTTTTTCGGGATCTGGGTCTGTGTGAGGGCTTATTTTTTGCGCGCCGAGCTGACGTTTTTATTGTTACCATTTTGGGGTAGATCCGATGTTTTGATCGCCCGTTATTGCATTTTATTGCAATGTTGCAGCAACAAAAAAACGTAATTCTGGCGTTTAGAATTTTTTTCTCGTTACGCCGTTTACCGATCAGATTAATTCTTTTTTTATATTGATAGATCTGGCAATTCTGAACGCGGCGATACTAAATATGTGTATGTGGGTTGTTTTTATTATTATTTTATTTTGAATGGGGCGAAAGGGGGATGATTTAAATTTTTATATTGTTTTTATTTTTTTCATATTTTTAAAACATTTTTTATGCACTTTTTGCTTGCTTCTATAGTCTCCATAGGAGACTAGAAGCAGCAACTGTCTGATCGCCTCTGCTAAATAAAACAGATCACCTCTATGTAGCAGAAATGCTCCAGTACTATGAGCGCCGACCACTAGGTGGCGCTCATAGCGATCTTTACATGACAACCACTGGGGTCTGCTGCAGACCCAGGGTTGTCATGCCCACCCATCAGTGACCTGCGATCACGTGACGGGGTCACCGATAGGAGTGGCAAGTGACGCGCCTCTGACGCGGCGCTGTTAAATGCCGCTGTTAGAGATGGACAGCGGCATTTAACTGGTTAACAGCCACGGGTGGATCGCGATTTCACCTGCAGCTGTTGCGGGCACATATCAGCTGTAATAATCAGCTGACATGTGCTCGGTTCAATGGGGGCTCACCGCCGGAGCCCTTACTGAACCGGGGGTGATGGCCTGGGGCGTACTAATACGCCCCAGGCTTTAAAGGGGTTAATCCAGCATTTGATAATGCAGCCCATCTATTAGTTCAGTACAGAATTGAAACACAATGTAGATTGAGCAGAAAGTCAGTTAGAAGACAGTTTCCAATAGTAGATTGTTGGCTTTCTATGCCGGGAATAATTCCGAATTCAGCAGGTCACATTGATGTTAACAGGCTTGGACTTGGCCAACAGGAAAATGGGAGAATCCTCCGGTGGGCCACCACCCTCTGATATGAACAGTACTTGGCACAATATACTTGAATCTCTATGTACAGACAAAGTCAGCATCTTATTCACTTAACAATCTATCCAGTTCATTGTTATATAGATTTATGACTGAGGATAATGTTACGTTAATTGAAAAGTGGGGTCCTGGAGTTGGCTACTGGTGGGCCGAAACTGGATGCTGGATTAAATAAATTTACCTGTAATTTAAAGATTTGATACCTCTGGGCTTTGTGTGATTGATCCCATTATGTGCTTGTTTTTTCTTTCCAGCTTGTCCAAGAACAAAAGAAGAAAGGGATCTACAACTCCTGATATACTGCACCAGATTCCTGCCGTCTCCGATCTTCAACATGGAGGTCACTGATCATACCGCAGAATACGTTGTCCATGTTTTCTCCATAGATGTAAAGGAACTAGGGTTGAGCGAGTATGTTCTGTCCGAGTATGCTCGGGCCGAGCTCCGAGTATTTATAGCTGCTCGGTGATATGGTTGAATCGCTCCCGTGTGCATCATTTGCAACTGTTTGACAGTTTTATTATATGGGAGGAATGTGTAAGAAATAGACATTCCTCACATGTAATAAAACTGTCAAACAGTCGCAAATCATGCACACGGGAGCGATTCAACCATATCACCGAGCAGCTATAAATAATCGGAGCTCGGCCCGAGCGTACTCGGCGAAAGGGTTAATAGAACATACTCACTCATCACTAAAAGGAACGTCTCAATAGTCAACTGAATGAATATCTTCTTTTATTAGCGCCTCATGCCGACCAACCGGGAAGCTCAGAAGAAATATCTACCATTTCCTTTGGATGAAGAAAAACCTGAGCCAACATCAGTGATACCAGAAGAGCCGAAAGAAGAGGAGATGAAGGAGGCAATGAAGTATTGGGAGGTAGAAGAAATGGAAGTAGATGAGGCAGAAGACACCAAGGCGAAAGAAGAAGATAAGGCAGAAGATAGCAAGGGGAAAAAACAAGATAAGGCAGAAGATACCAAGGGGAAAAAACAAGATAAGGCTGAAGATACCAAGGGGAAAAAAGAAGATAAGGCAGAAGATACCAAGGGGAAAAAACAAGATAAGGCAGAAGATACCAAGGGGAAAAAAGAAGATAAGGCAGAAGATACCAAGGGGAAAAAAGAAGATAAGGCAGAAGATACCAAGGGGAAAAAAGAAGATAAGGCAGAAGATACCAAGGGGAAAAACCAACAAGATAAGGCAGAAGATACCAAGGGGAAAAACCAACAAGATAAGGCAGAAGATACTGAGGGGAAAAAACAAGATAAGGCTGAAGATACCAAGGGGAAAAAACAAGATAAGGCAGAAGATACCAAGGGGAAAAAAGAAGATAAGGCAGAAGATACCAAGGGGAAAAAAGAAGATAAGGCAGAAGATACCAAGGGGAAAAAAGAAGATAAGGCAGAAGATACCAAGGGGAAAAACCAACAAGATAAGGCAGAAGATACCAAGGGGAAAAAAGAAGAAGATAAGGCAGGAGATACCAAGGGGAAAAACCAACAAGATAAGGCAGAAGATACCAAGGGGAAAAAAGAAGAAGATAAGGCAGGAGATACCAAGGGGAAAAAAGAAGAAGATGCTAAAAAGTCAAAAGCAAAAGAAGAAAAGAACAACACCTGGGCCAGAAGAGTTGAGAACCAGCCAGCAGGAAGAACCAAGATCCGCCAGCAGTCCATCCTTAAATACGTGAATACCAACCTCAGAGGAAGGAGGAACATCATCTGGACCATCCTCCTCAAATCAGCGAGACGTTGATGGACTCTAAGGCACCAACATTCCAGCTGAAGGAACATCAACAACTTCAAATCTAAAAATAATAAAAATAATAGACATAAAATAGTTATTATTAGATTAAGAAAGCTTAAAAATGTAGTAAAATCATAATAAAGACTTTAATAATATTAGGAGCAGTAATAATAGCAGTAATAGAATATTAATTTGTGTAATAATGGTAGAGACATAAAAATAACATCAGCAGGTTTGATCCAGGGTTGTAGGACTGATCGCCTTTTCCCGGGGTCAAGAAGGAATTTCCCCCCTGAGACAACAATTGGCTGAATGTGTCCAGGGGTTTTTGCCTTCTTCTGGATCAACAGCTTTAGAAATAAGGACCTACGAATTAGTAAGATTATAGTAGAATTAGCAATAGTGGAGTAGTAATATAATATAGTATATAGCGTAATATTAGTGACCATAAAACAGGAATAATTTCACTAGTAAAGTAATAATAAATGTATACTATTATATTAAAAATAAAATATTAATAATATTTGTTAAATGATTAATTATTAATTAAATTAAATATTAATTATTAAAATTTGAATAAGTATTAGGAGATTTGATCCAGGGTTCTAGGACTGATCGCCTTTTCCCGGGGTCAAGAAGGAATTTTTCCACCATGACACAAATTGGCCGAACGTGTTCGGGGGTTTTTGCCTTCTTCTGGATCAACATCTTTAGGAATTAGGATCTAATTTTTAGATTTAGTAAAATATCAATACAAATGTTAGCAATAATGGTAAGAATAAAATAGCAATAATACAAAAACATCAAGCATAAAATAGTAGAATATTAGTAATAATATCAGTAAAATAGCAGGAAACTAAAAATAACACAAATAATAGTAATACAAAAATAGTATCTAAGGTAATGATTATAATAATTAGTAAATAATTAATATATATTAGGGTTTTGATCCAGGGTTCTAGGACTGATCGCCTTTTTTCGGGATCAAGAAGGAATTTTTCCCCAGTGACATAAATTGGCCGAATGTGTCCAGGTTTTTTTGCCTTCTTCTGGATCAATAACATTAGGAGTAGGATCTAATTAATAGTATCTAGAGAAATAATATAAATATTAGTAACAATAATTATAATATTATTAATAGTAAGTAAAAAAATAGAAATAAATGTTAAAAAAAGTAGCGGTAGTAATAAAATAGCAAAATAAGTTATAATAGTATAGCATTATTAGAAATAGTATAATAATAGCATAGGACATTATTAGGCATCATCAGGTTTGATCCAGGGTTCTAGGACTGATCTCTTTTTCCCGGGGTCGAGAAGGAATTTTTCCCCTTGACACAAATTGGCTGAATGTGTCCAGGGGTTTTTGCCTTCTTCTGGATCAACAGCTTTAATTCTAGGTATCTCATAATACTAGAGTAATAATAGCAATAATAAGTATAATAATGTTGTAATAATAATCAATAGATTGTGAGGATAAGAATAAGATAGATACAATAAATAGGTTAGTTTGCTAGTGTAGGGCCCCATCTGATTAGGTCGCCTTGTCGTTGGCAGATGGGCTTGCACAATTTGATCAAAATGTGCACTAAGAACCTCAAATTTATAAGTTTAAAGAATAAGGAAGTAATAAAATACACAAGATTATAAATATAACTTTGTCTTGCCACATTATTTTCCTGTAATGAAGAAAATCAGAAAATCCAGAACATTTTAGACATTTGTATCTCTGTGTCGTAATCATAGCAGGTTAAAAACGCAATGCGACAGCATAAGAAATTGTTAGATTCTATTTTGCAATGAGGCGCACAATGTAAACGTCAACTGACACATGCAACCATGTAACCCTAGCATAAAATGTATTAAAGTAAAATGTATTAATTTATTTCATAAACCAATAGTACACGTGAAAATTAGAAACTTTGTAATATATTTTATTAAAGAGATCTGTTTTTTTCTCCTCCTGGGCTTATCATTCATTCTCAATGTCCTTAATTCTTGGGTAAAATCTTTAGTGAATACAGATTTTCCCATTACTGAGATAGAAGATGACAGTTGGTGCTCAAAAAGTTCTATGGAGGGAGGAGGGTGGAGTTAGAGGCGGAGACAAACATTCTACTGCAAGTTCTCCTGAAAGGACAATTTCACTCTAGTGTGTAAATCATGATAGTTAACGTATCTTTCAGACTATAAGACGCACCTAGGTTTTAGAGGAGGAAAATAGGAAAATAAAAATTTAAGCACAAAATGTGATCATGATGTACTGTTATGGAGGTAGGGGTCTTCTGCTGACACTGTTATAGGGGAAATATACCCCAATTCTATACTAATATCCCCCATCCTGGTATATATATGTCCCTCAATCCAGATATACAAGTGCTTCTCACAAAATTAGAATATCATCAAAAAGTTAATTTATTTCAGTTCTTCAATACACTAGACTTTGTGTTTTCATTGACTGTAAGCCATAATCATCAACATTAACAGAACTAAACACTTGAAATAGATCACTCTGTAATGACTATACAATATACGAGTTTCACTTTTTGTATTGAAGAACTGAAATAAATAAACTTTTTGATGATATTCTAATTTAGTGAGAAGCACTTGTATATGGCCAAGAATCCAGGTATATATGGCCCCCATCCTAATCCTGGTATGTATGGCCCCCTCATCCCCATCTTGGTATGCATAGCTGCATCCTCCCTATCCTGGTATGCATGGTCCACTCATCGTCATCCTGATATGCACGGCCCCATCCTCCCCATCCTGGTATGCATGGCCCCCTCATCCCCATCCTGGTATGCATAGCCGCATCCTCCCTATCCTGGTATTCATGGCCCGTTCATCCCAATCCTGCTATGCATGGCCCCATCCTCCCCATTCTGGTATGCATGGTCCCCTCATCCCCATACTGATATACTTGGCCCCTTCATCCTCATCCTTGTATGTGACGCGCCCCCTAGGCCGTGGGGTGCTCGGCCGGGCCGGTCGATGCTGGGGGGTGTTATGGTGGCAATGACCCAGTCTGTGACCCAGGGCGGTCAATAAAAGGGGAAAAGTAAAAGGGAATAAAGTTTTTATAGAGATAATGTTCGTGACGCCACCTGTGGTATGCGGCTATATGGGGCCGCCACTGTTGTGCAGATCCTTGGGAGCTGGTGGTGACGCAGCAGAGTTGGTTCAGCTCTCCACAGGCAGAGCTTAGCTCCAGGGCAGGATATAGTGATGCTATGAGGTAGATGTTGTTGGTGCTGTGTAGTGCAGGGCTGGTGATGATGCAGCAATAATTCTAGGACACAGTGGGGTGCAGTCTTCAAGGTTTTACTCACCGTTATCACACTGCTCCTGGTTACAACTGCCAGATTATAACCTCCCACGTCGTCCTGCGTTCACCAAGAAAGGGGTTCAGCAGCTCTCAAGTATTTCAGGAGTACTTAAACGGGACCCCGTTCTATGCTCCTTCCTCGGTCGTCTTCCTGCGCTTGCTCTCACCCTCCTGCCCTGCGCCTCACAATCAGTGTCCCAAGCCGGTAGCCTCGGATCTTGTCGGGCGACGTGCAGTCCCCTGGACCCTATGCGGCCACCTTTTCGGCGATATAATTGTGGTAGTTGGCAGATGCACCTTGAAAGTACAGTAGCCTCCGGATATATAGCTGAGCCTGATTATTCTCCACTAGTTTAGGGGCTGGTCCCCTCTGCAGCCTGATCCCTGCACGTCCGTGTAGATTCAGGCATACAGGTGGCTTCAGCACTAGCCATGCCCCTGGGATCCCCTCTGTCTCTGGATCCTTCCCTCTACTCCCGTCCTCTCTCACTTTCTCTCCTGGGCCTCTCAGACTAGGCCTGACTCCTCTCTCTCCACTCAACTCCCGCTCCAAGCACTGGAGCCAGGAGCCTGGCTGCTTCTAGATGGTTCCCCTCTTTTTTATACTCCTTCTGAAGGTGCTCCCCTGAAATACTTCCTCCACCCACACCCACTACATGGTTCCCCCTCTCTCGGTTCCCCCCCTTCCAACCAGGGACAGGGCTCTGCATTGTACGCATGTATCTTGCCCCGCCTGCTAGTCTGGAATGGTGTAGTGTTGGATGCAAGTGGGTGGGTCCTGGGTAGTACCCCATCCTTACCTGAGAGTGGGATACCACACCTCTGGGTGAGATGCAGTACCTCTGTGGTGACTGAACCCGCAGGGGCGCCACATATGCATAGCCGCATCCTCCCTATCCTGGTATGCATGGCCCGTTCATCCCCATCCTGGTATGCATGGTCCCCTCATCTCCATCCTGGTAGGCATGGCTCCTTCATCCTCATCCTGGTATGCATGGCTCCATCCTCCCTATCCTGATATGCATGCCCTTTCATCCCCATCCTGGTATGTATGGCCCCTTCATCCCCATCCTGGTATGTATGGCCTCCTCATTCCCATCCTGGTATGCATGGCCTCCTCATCCCTATCCTAATATGCATGGTCCCCTCATCCCCTTCCTGGTAAGCATGGCCCCCTCATCCCCATCCTAATATGCATGGCCCATTCATCCCCATCCTGGTATGTATGGCCCCTTCATCCCCATCCTGGTATGCATGGTCCACTCATCCCCATCCTGGTATGCATGGTCCCCTCATCCCCATCCTGGTATGCATGGCTCCTTCATCCCCATCCTGATATGTATGGCCTCCTCATACCCATCCTGGTATGTATGGCCCCTTCATCCTCATCCTAGTATGCATGGCTCCTTCATCCCCATCCTGATATGCATGGCTCCTTCATCCCCATCCTGGTATGCATGGTCCCCTCATCCCCATCCTGATATGCATGGCCCGTTCATCCCCATCCTGATATGCATGGCTCCTTCATCCCCATTCTGGTATGCATGGACGCATCCTCCCCATCCTGGTATGCATGGCCCCCTCATCACCAATCCTGGTATGCATGACCCCCTCATCACCAATCCTGGTATGCATGGCCTCCTCATCACCATTCCTGGTATGCAGCAGCTGATATCAGCCTGCAAGCAGCGCATGACGTCACTGCCATGTGCCCTCACACAGTGAGATGATTATGGGTGTGGAGAGGAGTGATTATTCATTTTCTTTAATACCTCACAGTGTCAGCTGCAGCCTTCAGCGGCTCGGCGATCACGTGTGCCCGCTGTTAAAGAGAATGAATATTCATTCCCCTCAACCTGGGTTGGACTGGGGTGTCTGGGGCCCACAGGAGGAATTGATCCTCGGGGCCCACCCTACAGCTATATGCAAATACCTGTTAGCAGTTATCCCTGTTATAGTGGAGCGTCGACTGTAAAACACAGGCGGCTCCTGCACATCTACTGTGCGCCACCATAACTGGGATGTACAATTACAGTAGTTTACATTATAGGGGTTCTTTGATGAAAACAAGTTATCACCGAATCACAGGCTAGGTAGGTGATATTGACGCGCCCCCTGGGCCGTGGGGTACTCAGTGCCGGGCCGGTCGTTGCTAGGGGAAATGTCACAGTGGCGGTAACCCGGTCGGTGACCCAGAGCGGTCAATAAAAGGGGTTTATTTACAGGGGATTTATAGTTTTTATATTTAATGTTCGTGATGCCACCTGTGGTATGCGGCTATGTACAGCCGCCGCTGCGGAGCTGGGCCTCTGGAGCTGGTGTTTAATGCAGCAGAGTTGGTTTAGCTCTCCACAGTTCGAGCTTAGCTCCAGGGTGTTGCTGGGATGTTATAGATGTTGCTGTAGCAGTTGTGGTACAATGTAGTGCAGGGATGATGGCGCGGCAGTAATTCACGGAGACAGTGGGGTGCAGTCTTCAGCGTTTACTCACAGTTGTTGCAATCCAAGTTGCAGGTACCAGTGTAACTTCCCACGTCATCCTGTGCTTACTCAGGGAGGGGTTCAGCAATCCCTCAGGTAATTCAAGAGCGCTTGTTACGGGTCCAGGAGGTGGAACCTCTGTGCCGCGGTGCAAGGAGGGACCCAGAGGGGCGTAACTAAGTATCAACCCGGAGTGACCCTGGTCGGACCGCGGCAAACGACACCGTAACCAGGGAGGGACCGAGCAGAGGGACCAGGTGCTACTCTGGGGACGACCTTGTAAGAGAGCAGGTGGCTCCCACAGGTCAGACAGCAGGGGATGGACACAACAGGTAGGCAGCAGTCTCTGGGTTAGCTGACGGGTGGTCACGGTACGTGACGGAAGAAGTCTCTTGGCAAGCGGGTAGGTGGTCATGGAAAGTGACAGGGGGAGCCTCCGGGTAGGCTAGTAGGTGGTCACGGCAAGTGACGGCAAGCAGGCTGTAGTCTCTAGGCTGACAGGCAGGTGGTCACAGAAAGTGACAGCGGGAGCCTCCAGGTAGGCTAGCAGGTGGTCACGGCAAGTGACGGCAAGCAGGCTGTAGTCTCTAGGCTGACAGGCAGGTGGTCACGGCATGTGACGGCAGAGCCTCCAGGTAGGCTAGCAGGTAACAGGCGGGTAGCAGACGTGCGCTCCCAGGTGAGCGGGTTTAGCAGGCACGACAGGAAGCAGGCAGGTAACTGGCAGGTGCTTCCTGGAACGAAGGTGGACTTGCCCATAGACAGACTGGCGGAAGAGTGGGGGCACACTGTCGGGCAGGAGGAAAGAGAAGCTGACAGACAGGACTGGTAGTCAGGCTGGCAATGGAACCTGAGGGCTGAAGCAGAGGTAAGTATTCTGTGCAACAACTTTGCTCAGGAACAGAAAGGAAAGGAAGAAAGGAACAGAACACCAAGAGAGGCCCAGAGACACGAAGGCAGAAGGAACCCCAAAGGCCCAGGAGATTGCGGGTGACGGGTTGGCAGAACAGGGTACCGGATCCCAAGTTGGTGGAGGTGACTAATCCTCAGCCAAGGACCGGCAGTCGCGATCATATCTTGGTGCGACCCCTCACTACACCTACTAGAAAGGCACACCACATAGGGTCAGGGAGGTGAGCACGAAGCCCTCCCAAGAGAAGGCCCGCGGGAGCTGGACAGACGTAGTGTCACTGGTGGGGCACGGCCAGAGGAAGGAGTAGAAGTGAGTCCTGTGACACACTCTGGAATTGCCTGTGGGTCGACCGAGCCCCCTGCCTGGTGGACGCAGCACGGCTTGGGCAGTCATTGCCCACGGAATGACTTGGGACATAAAGAACTGTGAGTAAAGAACTTGAACTGCAATCCCACGTCTCTGTGCTTCATCCCCGCACCAGCACTACTAGTGCTGGGACGCTCATGCACCATCACTCCCATCATCCACATTCTCTGCCCTGGGGCTGCACTCTTCCCGTGGGGAGTCACACTACCTCAGCTGCATACCCCATCAGCCCCAGCGGTCTGCCTTGCAGCGGCGGTCCACACTGACCGCAATCCACGGGTGGCGTAGTCGGACAAGTAACTTAAAGCTTACAAATAGACTGCCACTGGTTTGACCACCCTGAGCCACGGGACCGGGTCGCTGCCATGGAGACTACAACCCCCCCAGAGACCTGGTTCCGGGTACCCCACACACGTGCGCAAACGTGGCCCAGGGGGCGAGTCACTTTCACCATAGGCCTTATTGACCTCTCTCCAAATGTAACGTTTATGGTTGTGGCCAAAAAGTTTGATTTTGGTTTCATCACTCCAAATTACCTTGTTTCAGAAGTTTTGAGGCTTGTCTCTGTGCTGTTTGGCACATTGTAGGTGAGATACTTTGTGGTATTTGCGCAGTAATGGCTTTCTTCTGGCGACTCGACCATACAGCCCATTTTTCTTCAAGTGTCTCCTTATTGTGCATCTTGAAACAGCCACACCGCTAGTTTTCAGAGAGTCCTGAATTTCAGCTGATGTTATTTGTGGGTTTTTCTTTGCATCTCGAACAATTTTCATGGCAGTTGTGGCCGAAATTTTTGTTGGTCTACCTGACCGTGGTTTTGTTTTTACAGAGCCCATGATTTTCCATTTGTTAATCACAGTTTGAACGCTGCTGACTGGCATTATCATTTCCTTGGGTATGTTTTTGTATCCCTTTCCTGTTGTAGCATCGGCGTCTCTGCCCCGTACTAGGCAGAGACGCCGTCCCTCTCACCTCCCCGCTCCTGGCGCGGCGTCCTCCAGCGCTTCTCTCCCCGCTGCTTCCGGCACGCGCTCCTTCCCCGGCAGTGTGCTTAGGGCGCGCGCGCTCCCCCTCTCTTAAAGGGACCGCGCGTGCCGTCCTAAGAAGTCCCCGGCCAATTGCCGGAGGACCTCCCATATTTAAGGCACCTCCTCCAAAATGGAGGTGCCCGAGCAATGTTGTTGCAAAGCCTTCACTCTGCTTCAGCCCTCAGGTCCCGTTACCAGTTACCAGCCAGTCACCTGCCAGATTCCTGCTTGTTACCTGCCAGTCACCTGCCGGATTCCTGCCTGTTACCTACCAGTTACCTGCCTGATTCCTGCTTGATACCTGCCTGATATCCGTTTACCTGCTTGCAAGCCTGCGGTCCGACGGTCTGCTTTCCTACACCTGTCAGTCTGTCTATGGACCAGCCTGCTCGCTCACCTGGGAGCGCTCATCTGCTACCTGCCTGCTAGCCTACCTGGAGGCTCCGCCGTCACTTGCCGTGACCACCTGCCTGTCCAGAGACTCTCGCCTGCTCACCTGGGAGCGCTCATCTGCTACCTGTCTGCTAGCCTACCTAGAGGCTCTGCCGTCACTTGCCGTGACCACCTGCCTGTCCAGAGACTCTTGCCTGCTCACCTGGGAGCGCTCACCTGCTACCTGTCTGCTAGCCTACCTGGAGGCTCTGCTGTCACTTGCCGTGACCACCTGCCCGTCCAGAGACTCTCGCCCGCTCACCTGGGAGCGCTCACCAGCCACCTGCCTGCTGTCCTTCTACCCAGAGACTGTCCCTGTCACTTGCCGTGAGTACCCGTCCTCTACCCAGAGACTGTCCCTGTCACTTGCCGTGAGTACCCGTCCTCTACCCAGAGACTGTCCCTGTCACTTGTCGTGACTACCTGCCTGTCTTCCCTGGGAGCCACCCGCTTCCTTACATGGACTGCCCCCTTGTATAGTTGCACAGAGGTTCCACCTCCCAGACCCGTTACAGTTTGCTCGGGCCATGAACCCGGTGGCCCCCAGATCTCCGATCTGCACCAGGAAGTCTTACGTCAGAAAACTCAGCAGGAGGTGGTACTGTCCTATCTACGGTCCGTTAACTCTCGTCTAGGCGCATTGTGTGACTTGTCTATGTCTACCTCTGGTCCAGCCGTGCCCATTCCTGCGGTACCGCAATCCAGTCCCTTCATGGTACCCGACTATGGACCTCGGCTTCTGGCACCTCCACGCTTTGCCAGCGAACCTACTTTAGCTCGGGGTTTCATAAACCAGTGCACCCTGCACTTTGAGCTATTGGCATACCAGTTCATCTCCGACCGAGCCAAGGTGGCCTTCATCATGTCCCATCTTACTGGGGAGGCACTGGCATGGCTAAATCCCCTGTGGGAGAGAGGGGATCCCCTGGTGTCCGACCTGCCGTCTTTCCTCGCTGCTTTCCGGAAAGTCTTCGATGAACCTGGACGGAAAACCTCTTCTGCCTCCTCACTGCTACGTCTCCGCCAAGGGAGTCTCACCGTGGGCCAATATGCCATACGGTTCCGCACCCTCGCTTCTGAGCTTGCCTGGGAAAATGAGGCTCTGGTGTCCGTCTTCTGGGAGGGTCTTTCCGGTCGGATTAAGGACGAGTTAGCTGGTCGGGACATTCCTACCACTCTGGATGACCTGGTGTCACTAGCTACCCGGATTGGCATCCGGTTCCAAGAACGTGCCAAGGAGACTACGTGGGAGAAAGACTTTTCTTGCTCTGCTCCTACTTCCCTGAGACCTGCCTCTCAATCAGTCACTCCGCGGGCGCCCTCGCCTGAACCTATGCATATCGACCAGACCAAGATGGTCAAATCTCGCCAAGAATCTCGCCGAGCCGAGGGAAGCTGTTTCTATTGTGGCAGTATGGAGCACTTCATCCGTTCCTGCCCGGAGAAGCCGGGAAACGCCAGTGTATAGGACCGCTCGGAGAGGTCGTCCTAGACAAAAGTAAGCCCTCTCCGTCTCTGACTTTACCGGTCTCTATTGCTTGGGGAGAAAACCGTCACTTTGAACTTGCCCACCTGGATTCTGGAGCTGCTGGAAACCTCATCTCCCAGTCTCTGGTAGAGAGATACCGTATTCCCACCAAGTCCCTGGCTGAACCATTATCAGTTGCCTCCGTGGATGGAAGACTTCTCTCGGAGACCATCCTGCTCGTCACTGAACCCATTACCCTGCAGGTGGGAATGCTGCACTCTGAGGAAATCTCATTCCATGTGTTGTCCGGACTTTCTCACTCCCTGTTGCTAGGTCTACCTTGGCTCCAGACACACGAACCCGTATTGAACTGGCGATCCGGTGAAGTACTCCGATGGGGTCCAGACTGCCATAGGACCTGCCTGGTTCCGGTCCGCCCAGTTCGCCCTCCGCCTACTCCAACTAATTTACCAGGTCTCCCGGCTCCTTACTGGCCCTATGCGGACGTCTTCGGTAAGAAGGAAGCAGAGACGTTGCCACCCCATAGGCCATATGACTGCCCGATCGACCTGGTACCTGGCACCACTCCTCCCCGTGGGCGTATCTACCCGTTGTCTGCAGCCGAGACCCGGGCCATGTCTGAGTACATTGAAGAGAATCTGGCTAGGGGATTTATCCGGAAATCTACCTCCCCGGCTGGAGCCGGATTCTTCTTTGTCAAAAAGAAAGACGGCTCGCTACGCCCCTGTATTGACTATAGAGGACTCAATCAGATCACGGTTAAAAATAAATACCCCCTTCCGCTCATCTCTGAGTTATTTGATCGTCTTAAAGGCGCCAGGATCTTCTCCAAGCTGGATCTACGTGGAGCTTATAACCTGGTCCGTATCCGTCAGGGAGACGAGTGGAAAACAGCATTTAATACCCGGGACGGACACTATGAGTACCGTGTGATGCCCTTCGGTCTCTGCAATGCTCCCGCCGTCTTCCAAGAACTGGTCAACGACATCTTCCGTGACCTTCTTTACTCCTGCGTGGTGGTATACCTGGACGACATCTTGGTCTTCTCTCCGGATCTTCCCACACACCGGAGGGATGTTCGTCAGGTCCTGCTTAGGCTCAGGCAGAACCACCTCTATGCTAAATACGAGAAGTGCCTTTTTGAGCAGACCTCTCTTCCTTTCTTGGGCTATGTTATCTCCCAGACAGGCTTGCGAATGGATCCCGAGAAGCTCTCTGCTGTCCTAAAGTGGCCCCGTCTGGAGGGCTTGAAGGCGATACAGCGATTCCTGGGCTTCGCTAATTACTATCGTCTCTTCATTCCTCACTTCTCGTCACGGACTGCGCCCATATCTGCGCTCACCCGTAAGGGAGCAAATCCCAAGGTATGGTCATCCGAAGCTGAGGAGGCCTTCCTTTCCCTGAAACAAGCCTTCTCCTCTGCCCCTGTGCTGCACCGTCCGGACTGCAACAAACAGTTCTACCTGGAGGTTGATGCCTCCTCCTCTGGAGCCGGAGCAGTGCTCACCCAGAAGTCTTCCTCCGGGAGAATGGTAACCTGCGGCTTTTTCTCTAAAATCTTCTCCTCCTCTGAGCGCAATTACTCCATTGGAGACCGAAAACTGCTTGCCGTTAAATTGGCGCTGGAGGAGTGGCGTTACCTGCTTGAAGGGGCTCTATACCCGGTGATCATCTATATGGATCACAAGAACCTGGCATATCTCCAAAATGCCCAGAGACTTAATCCACGTCAAGCCCGGTGGTCTTTGTTCTTTGCCCGCTTCGATTTCATCCTTCATTTCCGCCCCGCGGACAAAAATGTCAAAGCTGATGCCTTGTCCCGATCCTTCCTGTCCTCCGACCAAGAGGAGGAGCCTATGCACATTATCGACCCCTCCAAGGTGATGAATGTGGCCCCCTTGGATTTGACTCGTCTTCCACCCGGCAAGACGTTCGTGGCGCCTCCAGACCGTGAGAGGGTTCTTCGCTGGGGTCATTCTTCTAAACTAGCTGGCCATGCCGGCCAAAAGAAGACCTTCCTACTCATTTCCCGGCATTACTGGTGGTCTACCCTGCGTAAGGATGTGGTAGACTTCGTCTCTGCCTGTTCATCTTGTGGCCGCAACAAAATTCCCAGACACTTACCAGCTGGTCATCTCCTGCCGCTTCCCATACCTGTTGCTCCGTGGCAACACATCGCTATGGACTTCATTACCGATCTTCCTGTCTCTGCCGGGTGTACTGTCATTTGGGTGGTCGCGGACCGCTTCTCTAAAATGGCCCACTTCATTCCCCTGCCTGGTCTTCCGTCTGCACCTGAGCTGGCTAAGGACTTTATTCGCCATATCTTCCGTCTCCATGGCCTACCCCTCCACATCGTGTCGGAT
Organism: Phyllobates terribilis; assembly: GCF_046119375.1. NCBI lineage: Eukaryota > Metazoa > Chordata > Amphibia > Anura > Dendrobatidae > Phyllobates > Phyllobates terribilis. Next base: position 59,901,226 of record NW_027362772.1, on the reverse strand, counting down.
CGAGGGGTTCAGTTTACCTCACGCTTCTGGAGAGCCACATGTAAACTGCTGGACGTCCGCTTACCACCCTCAGTCCAATGGTCAAGTGGAGCGGATCAATCAGATCCTTACCAGCTATCTCCGGCACTTTGTTAATGCCCACCATTCTGATTGGGTGGACCTCCTTCCTTGGGCCGAGTTCTCTTATAATAACCACGAGAGCGAATCCTTTTCCAAGTCCCCGTTCTTTATTGTCTATGGCCAGCACCTCCGGATTCCGCTCCCTGTCTCCGTTTCTGTGGACAACCCTGCTGCGGAGTCTCTTGTCAGCGAATTTTCTACTATTTGGGAGAGTACCAGGTCCGCTCTTCTTCTGTCCTCTGAGCGGATGAAGAGATATGCTGATAAGAGACGTCTGGATCCGCCTCAATTCCGTCCGGGAGACAAGGTTTGGCTCTCGTCCAAACATGTGCGGCTCAAAGTACCCTCCTTCAAGTTGGGCCCTCGATTCATCGGTCCCTTCGAAGTCCTCAGGCAAATTAACCCTGTGGCCTACAAATTAAAACTCCCGGCCACACTACGGATTCCCAACTCCTTCCACGTATCTCTCCTCAAACCCGTTGTCTTTAACTTTTTTTCCAATAATCCAGGTGCCCCTCCTGCTCCGGTTTCCGCTGATGACGTCTTTGAGGTAGAGAGTATTCTGGCCTCCAAGAGGGTAAGAGGAAAGACCTTTTTTCTGGTAGATTGGAGGGGGTTTGGTCCTGAGGAGAGAACTTGGGAACCCAGGGAGAACATCAACGCCCCGCTTCTCCTTGAAAAATTTCTTTCTGGCCAAAAAAAGAGTGGGCCTAAAGGGGGGGGTACTGTAGCATCGGCGTCTCTGCCCCGTACTAGGCAGAGACGCCGTCCCTCTCACCTCCCCGCTCCTGGCGCGGCGTCCTCCAGCGCTTCTCTCCCCGCTGCTTCCGGCACGCGCTCCTTCCCCGGCAGTGTGCTTAGGGCGCGCGCGCGCTCCCCCTCTCTTAAAGGGACCGCGCGCGCCGTCCTAAGAAGTCCCCGGCCAATTGCCGGAGGACCTCCCATATTTAAGGCACCTCCTCCAAAATGGAGGTGCCCGAGCAATGTTGTTGCAAAGCCTTCACTCTGCTTCAGCCCTCAGGTCCCGTTACCAGTTACCAGCCAGTCACCTGCCAGATTCCTGCTTGTTACCTGCCAGTCACCTGCCGGATTCCTGCCTGTTACCTACCAGTTACCTGCCTGATTCCTGCTTGATACCTGCCTGATATCCGTTTACCTGCTTGCAAGCCTGCGGTCCGACGGTCTGCTTTCCTACACCTGTCAGTCTGTCTATGGACCAGCCTGCTCACTCACCTGGGAGCGCTCATCTGCTACCTGCCTGCTAGCCTACCTGGAGGCTCCGCCGTCACTTGCCGTGACCACCTGCCTGTCCAGAGACTCTCGCCTGCTCACCTGGGAGCGCTCATCTGCTACCTGTCTGCTAGCCTACCTGGAGGCTCTGCCGTCACTTGCCGTGACCACCTGCCTGTCCAGAGACTCTTGCCTGCTCACCTGGGAGCGCTCACCTGCTACCTGTCGGCTAGCCTACCTGGAGGCTCTGCCGTCACTTGCCGTGACCACCTGCCTGTCCAGAGACTCTTGCCTGCTCACCTGGGAGCGCTCACCTGCTACCTGTCTGCTAGCCTACCTGGAGGCTCTGCCGTCACTTGCCGTGACCACCTGCCCGTCCAGAGACTCTCGCCCGCTCACCTGGGAGTGCTCACCAGCCACCTGCCTGCTGTCCTTCTACCCAGAGACTGTCCCTGTCACTTGCCGTGAGTACCCGTCCTCTACCCAGAGACTGTCCCTGTCACTTGCCGTGAGTACCCGTCCTCTACCCAGAGACTGTCCCTGTCACTTGTCGTGACTACCTGCCCGTCTTTCCTGGGAGCCACCCGCTTCCTTACATGGACTGCCCCCTTGTATAGTTGCACAGAGGTTCCACCTCCCAGACCCGTTACACCTGTGTTATACAGTTCAACTACCTTTTCCCGTAGATCCGTTTACAATTCTTTTGCCTTTCCCATGACTCACAATCCAGAAATCAGAGGCTGGATGAAAGATGCAAGAGTCTGTCTGGATCCCAGAAACTCACTCAGCTTTTATGCACACATACTGATTACAAGCAAACAGGTCACAGGTGAGGATGTTACCTTTAGTAGCCATTCAAACCCATTTGTGTCAAATTCTGTGCATGCTATCAGGCCAAAATCACCAGGGTATGTGAACTTTTGGTCAGGGTCATTTGGATGTTTTTGGTTGTCATTAAGATTTAAAAAGAGAAAACACAGTAGTTTGACAATAAATGGCTTCACCCAACCAATAACCATGAGTGGAGAAAACGTTTTTTGTTATCATTCATATTCTCTGAAACAAGACCAAGAAAGGAAAAATTCTGCCGGGGTATGTAAACTTTTGAGCACAACTGTAAATACAAGACCACCAATTGTATGGTAAAGCACGCTAATATCAGCGTATAATATAAGATAGTACACTTAATGTTATAGAAAGAGCTTGCGTCACATTTTTGGTGCAAACTCAATGATAAATGTACTCTGGTGTTTACTAACCGCTAAACCAATGTTTTATTGCACCAGCGGAGTGGAAGGGATTTTATGACATCTCATCCATACGCTGAGAAAATCCACGGCGTGAATTGACCGGCGCTGCGGATTTGACATCACGTGTCAATTTATGCTGTGGATATTCACCTTCGATTTCATCCTTTGCAATACAAAGGAACAGGTCAATGGTAAAGGTGCATCACTGCGTAGTAGTAAAAGCAGCAATATCTGCACAATATCTGGGTGGATATTACCACTGTTCATTTGCTGTGGGAATTCCACTGTAGAAATTAAGCAGCAAATACATTATGTGAATAGAGCCACTAATAGTGGTGGGGGTCCTAAATCAGTTATGTATGACACTGGAGTGAGAGCAAAATAGCTTTCCCTCACATCCCTTGTACACTTTTTACGGAAATCTTTCTGCCACCTATAAGGCCATAACTTTTTATGAAGGGCCTCATTTTGTTAGTAGTGGAAGAAGAAAACTGAGTGATACAGGGAGAGGGGGCTCAGTGAGGGGTGATATAGGGGTAGGGGGTGCAGTCAGTCAGCGGTGAAAGAGGGGGAGGGGGCACAGTCAATCAGGGGTGATACAGCGAGGGGGGGCTCAGTCAGTCAGGGGTGATACAGAGGGTGAGGGCTCAGTAAGTCAGGGGTGATACAGGGAGAGGGGGCTCAGTCAGTCAGGGGTGATACAGGAGGGGGCATAGTCAGTCAGGGGTGATACAGGGAGAGAGGAGGCTCAGTCAGTCAGGGGTGATATAAGGAGATGGGGCTCAGTAATTCAGGAGTGATACAAGAGGAGGGGGCACAGTCAGTCAGGAGCGATACAGGGGGAGGGGGCACAGTCAGTCAAAGATGATACACAGGGAATGGGTGCAGTCATTCAGGGGTGATACAGGGAGAAAATGCTCAGTCAGTCAGGGGTAATGCAGGAAGACGGGGCTCAGTCAGTCAGGGCTTACTCACTGCTAGGCTGGAGGGAACCCTCCTTCAATCATTGCAGCTGTAGTAGGGAGTCCTATAACTCCCTCTGCTGCTTACATTGTGGGGAAGAGGAGCGCGTGTTATGGATGACAGCACAGCTCATTATCTGAGCTTTGCTGTACAGCCGGGGAGAAGAGGACACAATGAAAGCTCACATTGATTGGCTGCACTGCTTGTTCAACGCAGGGAAGAGCGGTGACATAAAAAGTAATCAGGGCGCAACAACACTTTGTTACTTACAAATAGTGAGCCGCAGTCTACAGCAGGCGAGAGTGTCTTCAATGCCGTCAGTGACGCGTGCAATGCTCTCCTGGGTTGTCTAACTCTGGGAGGAGCTGCAAGGAGTAGTGACGTAGAGGCTGGGAGAATGTCCTGCTTGCAGCTCCTCCCAGAGTTAGACAACCCAGGACAGCAGTGAGTGTATCAGACTGCGGCTCACTATTTGTAAGTAACAGAGCGGTCAGTATGCCTCTGGTGAGCCATTCTGACCCGGCATGTCCTCCTCCCCCACATATTACATATATAGCCAAGTTCCCCTCTCCCACATATAGCATATAGCATATATAGTCAAGTCCCCCTCCCCCACATATAGCATATATAGTCAAGTCTCCTTCCTCTATTTATAGCCTATATCCGGGGCTGGCTCCAGGTTTTTGTGGTCTTTGGGCGAAAGAGTCTCAGTGGGCCCCTTTAACACATACCACCATTGATGCACAGATACAGAGGAGAAATATAGGTATACAACACAGGGCCCAGCCTGTCCCCTCATCCTTCACATATGCAAACATGCACACACACACAGGAGGCAGACATGCACGCACAGGAAGCAGACATGCACACGCACAGTAGGCAGACATGCACACACACACACAGTACGCAGACATGCGCACACACTCATGGTAAGCAGACATGCGCACGTACACACACAGTACGCAGACATGCGCACGCACACACGCGGTACGCAGATATGCACACACACACGATATGCAGACATGCGCACGCGCACACACGGTACGCAGACATGCGTATGCACAGGGTATGCAGACATGCGCACGCACAGGGTACGCAGACATGCGCACGCACAGGATACGCAGACATGCACGCGCACAGGATACGCAGACATGCACGCGCACATGGTACGCAGACATGGTACACAGATATAATACGTATGGTACAATACGCAGACACGACTGCCCTCCGGACATCTGTCATCAGTCTTCCCCAAGATTGTGGAGCCTACTGAAACAGACTAAGGAATCTTTTTAAATGCTTAGGAAGCCTTTGCAGGTGGTTTTTGTTAATTATTCTCATTTACTGAGATAATGACTTTTGTGTTTTCATTGGCTGTAAGCCATAATCTTCAACATTAACAGAAATAAACACTTGAAATAGATCACTCTGTTTGTAATGACTCTATATAATAGATGAGTTTCACTTTTTGTATTGAAGAACAGAAATAAATTTACTTTTTGATGATATTCTAATTTTGTGAGATGCACTTGTATATATACTGTCGTATTACACACATATCAATTTCATATGAAATAATATTTAAAAATGAAAACTGCTGCCACTCACAGTCTTCTGAGATCCAGGAAAGAGTCTGATGGCATTAGCTGCAGAAGATGGAGGAAGTCCGGGCAGCTGCTGCATGCTGGGCAATGACACCGCACCAATGACAGCCTAGCCTCATCAAACTCCTTCTGCAAGAGAGGGGTGATGGCGCTCAGACTGCTGGGGGAGTCATCTCCCCAGCCGTACCCGTGCTGTGGGGGAGGGGCGAGGCTATGGAAGCTGGTCAGATTGCTCCTCTGCAGGAGAGGTGTCACTTACCACACTCATTAGCTATGCGCTGCCCAGCTAATCTGCTCCCATAGCAGCAGGCTCCCTCCCTCCCCTGCGGTGCTCCTGCTATGTGTCCAGTCAGAATGACACTGATTCCGGAGAGCTGTTACTGTCAGTGACACCTCTCCTGCACAGATGTTAGTCTGACTCCAACACCTAGCGCCAGCACAGCAGGGGAAGGAGGGAGCCTGCTGCTATGAATGCCATTAGCCGGGCAGTGCATCCCTTTGCTAGGGTATGTGGGGGAGGAGCCTTCTAACGCAGTCAGAGCTGGCCCTGCATCAGGGCCCACCGGAGGATTCACCGATTTCCTGGTGGGCTAGTCCGAGCCTGCTTGAATGTCAGACTATTTGCAATCATTTCTCTCCCATATAGGCTGAGTATTGAAACTGTCTAGTATTAATACTCAACTTCTTTTACTTAAAGTGAAGCTATCAGAAAATAAACTATTGTTTAAATCAGGTTTTTGTGTTAAACTTATTGTTTGGGGGCAATTTTTTTCCATATCACAGTGTGTACTATAAATAAAAACCACAAATCTTGCAATTTTCAAACCGACCACTTGGGCTTTTTTTTTACTTTAACTTCCTGTTGTTTCAGGAAACAACACATGTACATTAACCACAATGAAAAGATCCTATCTTTTATATTAAAGCATCTAATGAGCATATGCAAAGGTCATTGTGAAGGAAGAGGGAGCAGGGAAACCTGTAACATTAGCTATTTTGATTGCTGGATCCTGTGTTATCAGCTGTGTTTCAGAGATGTTACCTCTCATTGCAATCCTGCCTCTGCTGATAAGGAGCCTGCTGAAAACTCTTCCTGAAAAGACAGAAAGTATGAGTCTAAAAAAAGCCCAAGTGGCCATTGTGATTTTTTTTCTTTTGTATTAAAGATCATCATATGAAAAAAAAAATGCCAACAATTTAAACAAAAATAATGTAACACAAACCTCTGAAACATACAATCAGTCATTTTCTGCTGATAGCTTTGCTTTAAATTAACACTAATCCTAAAAATAAATGTTCAAATAAAATAAGAAAATAATTGTCCTCTCCGCTTGTTAGTCTGCAGCATTTCCGGCCTGATCATGAAACTGTCTTGTAGAAATCCTGCAGAGAACACAAGCATCAATCTCTTGTCAATCAGTTCCATCTTTGGCTGCTGAAGCCCTGACCCTTGGACAAGGAGATGGTATGATATTTTGTCCTACTACAAACAGGGCAGAGGGGGGAGGCTCCTGCTGCAGACACTTGTCTTACATCAACACACAGAAAAGTAAGTAGAAGAATGGGGAACATGGGTGAGATATTGAGACACACAGAGATTTCTTTATATATATATTACTGTATAATTTGTGACAGGTGTTGAAAAAATGCTGCAAAGTAAGAATGCTTTAAAAAATAGAAGAGGGAATAATTTATTTTTTTAGCAAACAAATGCAAAGTTAATGAGCAAAAGAGAAATCTAAATCACATCAACATTTGGTTTGACTGCCTCTTGCCTTCAATAAGAGCTTCAAAGCATCAATTCTTCTAACTATAATTGTATATAGTTTTTTACAGAACTCGGCAGGAGGTTGTTCCAAACATCCTGGAGAAGTAACCACAGATCTTCTGAAGATGTCGTTTGTGCAAATGCTTCTCTCTCTTCATGTAATCCTAAACAGACTGGGTGATGTAAGATCAGGGTTCTGTGGGGTCCGGATCATCACTTCCAGGACTTCTTGTTCTTCTTCATGGATAAGTAGTTACCTATATTTCTCATCATTGAGAACTCCAAGAAATGGGCAAAGTTGGAGATCATAGACGCAGTGATCGGCCATGGAAACTTAGTACAGCAGATGAAAGACACATCATGCTTACTTCCACTTGAAATCAGAAGATGTCCATCAGTGCCATCAGCTCAGAACTGGCAGCAACCAGTGGGACTCAGCTACCCCCATGTACAGTCATGGCCAAAAGTATTGAGAATGAGACAAATAGTAATTTTTCCAAAGTTTACTGCTTCATTTTTTGTAATGGCAATTTGCATATACTCCTGAATGTCAAAGAGTGATCAGCTTAACAGCAATTACTGTACTTGCAAATTCAATATTTGCCCAGAAAATGAATTTTAACCCCCAAAACACATTTCGACATCATTGCAGTCCTGCCTTAAAAGGAGCAGCTAACATCGTTTTAGTGATTGATCCATTAACACAGGTGTGGGTGTTGATGAGGACAGGGCTGGCGATCAATCAGTCATGATTAAGTAAGAATGACATCACTGGACACTTTAAAAGGAGGCTGGTTCTTGGTATCATTGTTTCTCTTCAGTTAACCATGGTTATCTCTAAAGAAACACGTGCAGCCATCATTGCACTGCACAAAAATGGCCTAACAGGGAAGAGTATCGCAGCTACAAAGATTGCACCTCAGTCAACAATCTATCGCATCATCAAGAACTTCAAGGAGAGAGCTTCCATTGTTGTCAAAAAGGCTCCAGGGCGCCCAAGAAAGACCAGCAAGCGCCAAGACCGTATCTTTAAACTGTTTCAGCTGCGGGATTGGACTACCAGCAGTGCCGAGCTTGCTCAGGAATGGCAGCAGGCTGGTGTGAGTGCTTCTGCACGCACTGTGAGGCGGAGACTCTTTGAGCAAGGGCTGGTTTCAAGGAGGGCAGCAAAGAAGCCACTTCTCTCCAGAAAAAACATCAGGGACCGACTGATATTCTGCAAAAGGTACAGGGAGTGGACTGCTGAGGACTGGGGCAAAGTCATTTTCTCTGATGAATCCCCTTTTCGATTGTTTGGGACATCTGGAAAACAGCTTATTCGGAGAAGAAGAGGTGAGCGCTACCACCAGTCTTGTCTCATGCCAACTGTAAAGCATCCTGAAACCATTCATGTGTGGGGTTGCTTCTCAGCCAAGGGAATGGGCTCACTCACAGTCTTGGCTAAAAACACAGCCATGAATAAAGAATGGTACCAGAATGTCCTCCAAGAGCAACTTCTCCCAACCGTCCAAGAGCAGTTTGGCGCCCAACAATGCCTTTTCCATCATGATGGAGCACCTTGCCATAAAGCAAAGGTGATAACTAAATGGCTCATGGAACAAAACATAGAGATTTTGGGTCCATGGCCTGGAAACTCCCCAGATCTTAATCCCATTGCGAACTTGTGGTCAATCATCAAGAGACGGGTGGACAAACAAAAACCAACAAATTCTGGCAAAATGCAAGCATTGATTATGCAAGAATGGACTGCTATCAGTCAGGATTTGGTCCAAAAGTTGATTGATAGCATGCCAGGGAGAATTACAGAGGTCTTGAAGAAGAAAGGGCAACACTGCAAATATTGACTTGCTGCATTAACTCATTCTAACTGTCAATATAACCTATTGGTACTCATAATATGATTGCAATTATATTTCTGTATGTGATATAAACATCAGACAAACACAGATAAAAACCAGAGGCCAGCAGATCATGTGAAAATATAATTTTGGTGTCATTCTCAAAACTTTTGGCCATGACTGTACTGTTCGGAGAAGTCTGGCCAGAACTGATCCTTATGGACGAATTGAAAGCAAAAACGAACGCATTCGACACGGAAACAAGGTCAAGAGACTTAACAATGCATGAAAGCATAGTGACGGGGTGCAGAAAAATGGCAGCAGGTGCTCAGCACCGATGAGTCAAAATGTGAAATACTTGTCTACAACACAAGACAGTTAATCAGCCTGGGGCAGTGCGGCCATTGTCCCTGACTGTTACCACAGGAGCTCAGTTGTAGCTGTGCCAAGCTTCCGGTGGTAAACATGCGGGGAAGTGATGATATTTCTAGTGGAAACCGCAGCAGGAAATGTTCCTTGTCTGGGAAGTTTTTGTAGGATTTTTTTTTTCATTTTTGGAAGAGATTTTTTTCTGGAGCGTTTTCTTGTAACCTTTTCATTGGATGGTGTCTAGTTTCGAATGTTTTTCATCTGGAAATAACTAACATACGGTACACTTTTTCTTTTTTTGCCCACATTGTGTTTTGTTTCGAATCCTGAAATTGAAAAATATGCTTAAAAGACTGGATAGGAAGAGTCTTTTAAGCGTTTTTTGAGCAATTTTTCAGACTCCTCATAAAACTTGATGTCAACATGCCCTTCGAGACCAGATTTTCTAACAAAGCAAGAATGCAAACGCTAGATAGAGGAAACATGGCCAATAATCCTTATCTCATGGTTCTTGCATGTATAGAGAGCAGTATACTTGGTGACCTATTATTATGCAGGCTACTGAATTACAGAAAAATTCAAGTTCGAGTGTCCTTCACTACTAGCCTGGTCGTATCAGGTCTGTCTCAGCCTTGTCTCTAGGGGATCAATCAGCAGTATATGCTACAGGTAAACAGCATAACAATATGGCTGCAATACATCTGTCTTTTATATCCTCACCCACCTACCTATAAGACAGCAGGCCACGCCACTGCTATGGGGCCCGTGAACCGGCACTGACACCGGGCCCCCCCTCCGCCCATCTGCGCCCACACTGCCCACACACAATGATGGGGCGGAAGCGTCTGCTGATGCTTACTCCTTCATCATCATTGCTTGTGCTGACGACCAGAGAGGGGCTCTAGCAGTCAACGCGAGCAATGAGGATGGAGGAGGGAGTGTCAGCAGACGCTTCCACCCCCATCAGTCTTCCTCGACGTCTGACGTGTCAGAGCAGCGACATCGATGACGTCATTACAGGGCACCCACTGTTCTGATATGTGCAGCACTTCACACCAAAGGCTAAGCAGATCAGAACATCTGGTGGAACAAGGAATAAGGAGAGGTGAGTACTGTGTTTATTTTTTTAAATCAGTGACAAAAGAGTATGGAGGATCATGGGGGGTGCATTATACTGTATGGAGGACCATGGGGGGTGCGTTATATTGTATGTAGGACCATGGGGGGTGCATTATATTGTATAGAGGATCAAGGGGGGTGCATTATATTGTATGGAGGATCACGGGGGGTGCATTATATTGTATGGAGGACCATGGGGGTGCATTATATTGTATGGAGGACCATGGGGGGTGCATTATATTGTATGAAGGACCATGGGGGGTGCATTATATTGTATGGAGGACCATGAGGGGTGCATTACACTGTATGGAGGACCATGGAGGGTGCATTATACTGTATGGAGGACCATGAGGGGTGCATTATATTGTATGGAAGATCATGAGGAGTGCATTATATTGTATGGAAGACCATGGGGGGTGAATTATATTGTATGGAAGACTATGGGGGTGCATTATATTGTATGAAGGACCATAGGGATGGCATTATATTGTATGGAGGACCATGGGAGGTGCATTATATTGCATGGAGGACCATGAGGGGTGCATTACACTGTATGGAGGACCATGGAGGGTGCATTATACTGTATGGAGGACCATGAGGGGTGCATTATATTGTATGGAAGATCATGAGGATTGCATTATATTGTATGGAAGACCATGGGGTGTGAATTATATTGTATGGAAGACCATGGGGGTGCATTATATTGTATGGAGGACCATAGGGATTGCATTATATTGTATGGAGGACCATGGGAGGTGCATTACATTGTATGGAGGACCATGAGGGGTGCATTACACTGTATGGAGGACCATGGAGGGTGCATTATATTGTATGGAGGAACATGGAGGGTGCATTATAATGTATGTAGGACCATGAGGGGTGCATTATATTGTATGAAGGACCATGGGGGGTGCATTATATTATACGGAAGACCATGGAGGTGCATTATATTGTATTTAGGACCATAGGGGTTGCATTATATTGTATGGAGGACCATGGGAGGTACATTATATTGTATGGAGGACCATGGAGGGTGCATTATACTGCATGGAGGACCATGGGGGATGCATTATATTGTATGGATGACCATGGGGGGAGCATTATATTGTATGTAGGACCATAAGGATTGCATTATATTGTATGGAGGACCATGGGAGGTGCATTATATTGTATGGAGGACCATGAGGGGTGCATTACACTATATGGAGGACCATGGAGGGTGCATTATACTGTATGGAGGACCATGAGGGGTGCATTATATTATATGGAAGATCATGAGGAGTGCATTATATTGTATGGAAGACCATGGGGGTGAATTATATTGTATGGAAGACCATGGGGGTGCATTATATTGTATGGAGGACCATAGGGATTGCATTATATCGTATGGAGGACCATGGGAGGTGCATTATACTGTATGGAGGACCATGAGGGGTGCATTACACTGTATGGAGGACAATGAGGGGTGCATTATATTGTATGAAAGACCATGGGGGGTGAATTATATTGTATGGAAGACCATGGGGGTGCATTATATTGTATGGAGGACCATAGGGATTATATTATATTGTATAGAGGACCATGGGAGGTGCATTATATTGTATGGAGGACCATGAGGGGTGCATTACACTGTATGGAGGACCATAGAGGGTGCATTATATTGTATGGAGGAACATGGAGGGTGCATTATACTGTATGTGGGACCATGAGGGGTGCATTATATTGTATGAAGGACCATGGGGGGTGCATTATATTATACGGAAGACCATGGGGGTGCATTATATTGTATTTAGGACCATAGGGGTTGCATTATATTGTATGGAGGACCATGGGAGGTACATTAAATTGTATGGAGGACCATGGAGGGTGCATTATACTGCACGGAGGACCATGGGGGATGCATTATATTGTATGGATGACCATGGGGGTGCATTATATTGTATGGAGGACCATGGGGGGATGCACTATATTGTATGGAGGACCATAGGGGTTGCATTATATTGTATGGCGGACCATGGGAGGTGCATTATATTGTATGGAGGACCATGGGTGTGCATTATACTATATGGAGGACCATGGCGAGTGCATTATATTCTATGGAGCACCATGGGAAGTGCATTATACTATATGAAGGATTATGAGGGGCGCATTATACTATATGGAAGGCTATGTGGGGTCATTATACTGTATGCAAGCAATTATACAGTGTGAACGTTTGAATGGAGTCCATCATACTATGTGGAGGGCTGTGTGGGGACCATTATACTGTTTGGAGGGCTAGAGTGGGCCATTATACAATGTGGGGAGGTGTGCGGGCCATTATACATTGTGGGGCTATTATACTGTATGGAGGGCTGTGTAAGGAATCAAACCGTGTTGGGGTCACCATACTTTGCTTTGGGAGTTGAAGTTGGGTACAGCAGCATCATTATACTATTAATGTAGAGGAATTCACCATTGGGGTATCATACAGTGTTTGGGGGCACTTTTGTTGGTATGATACTTTATGGGAACAATGAAAGAGGAATCTAGGACTTCAGCATGAGGAAAATTACTATGTAAAGACTGGAAAGTTGTGAGATCTGCTGTTCTGTGACCCCCGACAAATATTATTATTTTTTTTTTGGGGGGGGGGGGGGGATTAAAAATTTTGCCATGGGGCCTGATGATTTCTGTGTACGTGTTACACGCACGCCGCTAGGTTCAGATAGGGGCGAGACAGGTTACATGAATTCTTTGGAATCCTGGGGGAACCGTTACTCAGGCGACCATAGACCGTGTGCTGTAGCTTCTCTCAGGCACACAGGGGTATTGACCTTCAGGAATAGGTTGTTTCACTTGCTGACCAGACACACTTGACAAGAGTCCTCATAAACGGTAGAACAGTAGCATTTAATAAGAAGCCACATAGCCAGTGCAAGCTAAGTCTGATGAGCAACAGGCTCTAGTGACAAACAGTACAGTTTCCTTAGCAGCACAGCAGTTCACAGTCTTCCCAGTAGTACAGGACAGCACAGTTCCAATGAAAAGGCACATTAATGAACACAGCATTCTTTACAGTACAGTGGGATGGAGGAGGCGGGAGGGATTGCTGAGGGAGATGATCCCTGTGACACCATTTCTTCCAGTCCTTATCTTTCTGCTTGACAATACTCTGCACTGCTAGTTTAGGAACTCTACCTGACCTGTGCTTAGCTTCACTCCTGACTTGAGTCCTTTTCACTTGCAGGGGCGCTTCTGTCAGAAGCAGAACACACACACCACATTTCTCTTCGGCTCCAGCCAGACAGTAAACAACTTCCCCACAATCCCCCTGAGGCTCTGCTAAAACACTCCCCTTCTCCTGTGACTGTGTTAACCCTTCTAGTTGCTGGATGCTTCTGGAGCACAACACTTCCTGTCTCATGTGCTTGTGTTACTTCTAATAGTTTCTGAATTCTTTTAAATCAACAGCGCTACTTCTGCATGTCACACTCCGCAACAGCACTACTTCTGCATGTCACACACAGTATTACAGTCTCTTCAGTAGCATAATTCAGCATAGATTACATCTCTTAGCAGCACACTTCTATGCATACACAACCACAAGCTTTTCCTTCACAAGGACACAATAGTACACAACATTCTTTATCCTGCATGGAGATGGAGGGGGGGGTTTGATGAGGGAGATGATCCCTGGGACACAATTCCTTCCAGCCCTTACCTTCCTGCCCGATAATACTCTGCACTGTTAGTCCAGGGAGTTTATCTGACCTGTGTTTATGTGTTTAGTTTCTCTCTTTCTATCAGATCTAGATAACACACCACCACCTTTCTCTTTGGCTTCAGTCAGACTACAATAACAAATTCCCCACAATCACCCTGGGCCTATGCTAAAACACTATCTGTCTCCTGTGGCTGTGTTATTTGTAGCAGTTGCTGGATGCTTTGGAAGCAACAGCACTACTTCTGCATGTCACACTCTTCCCTCCTTTTTGAATGTTGTTCTCCTCGACATTCGTCTTAATTAGTCAATCTGAACAATTCTGAGACAGTGGTGAAAGCTTAGTTACTATATATATAAATTTGTCATTATCAAATTGGTATAACATTTATAAACATTGATAATAACCTATTCTAACAACCTTTTTCTTGTAGGACTCCTGTAAGAAATAAACAATTAACACAATTAAAACAATCAGCATCTCTTCCGCTGGAGCTTTTCGTATGTCTTCAACCAGCTCTCTCTCTCACTAGGCCAAAACAAGTCTTTCCACCAGGCAACATTGCCCATACTGTCTCTCGGAGGTGAATACCACTCAAGTGGGATTACCTGGTCCGCAGGCAGAGATACCTGTTTGCAGTCGACAGTCCTTGGCACTTGACTCGGTTCTCCAAGTGTCTCATACGTCAGCATCACGGACCTCCTTACTTCTCGAGTCGACATCCTTCTGGAGGGTTGTTCCTCACATACCACGGGTTCTTCGGTAACAGAAGTTTCTTCCACAACACTCATTTCCCGTGCTTCCTCAGATGCTCTTGGATCTGCCTCTGTAACTTTCCTTACTTCTCCTGAATCGCCTGTTTCCACATGGTCTGGTAATTCCACTCCTCTTGAGTGTCGATCAGTCTCTTCAGTGATCAGTATTCGATCATCAGATCTGAATTGGACTTCATTCATCTGTACTCTTTGGTACAAACTTTGGAGCCTCAGGACTTAGTTCACTCTCTTGAGGGTGGTACGTCCCTCTCCTTGCCGGTCTGAGAAATACAACGGTGTGCTCTTGCTCATCGGAACTTCAAGGTCACTATCCACCTCCGGAGCTTCAGCCAGTGGTGGTCCCTTAGTTGATCTCGGTCGATGTCGGTCTGCTTCTGGAAAGTTTTGTTGTGGTGGGAGATAATCACAGGGTAGTAATAAATTCCGATGGACTATTCTGGTTTTCTTGTCCCCTCTTTCCAATCAGATTTCATACACTGGAATGTCATCAGCTTTCCTCTTTATGACCACATACACATTGTTCTCCCAGTACGAACAAAGTTTTCCTGGACCACCTTTCTCACGTACGTTCTTGACTAGCACCCGGCTTCCCGGTGCCATTTCTGCTCCATAACATTTTTGATCTTAGTACTCCTTACTCTTGCTCTGTCCTTGCGTAACCACTTTGGACGCTATGTTGTATGCCTCTGCCATCCATTCCTTCCATTTCCGAACGTACTCCAGATATGTTCTGTAAGTCTCTGACACCGGAGTATCGAACATGATGTCGATTGGCAGTCTTGGCGATTGTCCATACAATAGGAAGAAGGGTGAGTAACCCGTTGCATCGCTCTTTGTACAGTTATAGGCATGTACCACTTTTGACAGAGAACTTTTCAGTCTTTCTTCTCGTCAGCTGTAAAAGTGCGCAACATCGACAATAATGTCCGGTTAAAACATTCCACTTGTCCATTACCCTCTGGGTGATAGGACGTTGTGTGGGATCTCTGAATTCTACAGTACATTCCTAGCTTGGCAAAGAGCTGGTTCTCAAATTCTCTTCCTTGGTCATGGTGTAACCTCGTAGGGAACCCAAACCTCAAAACAAAATCATTGAAGATCTTCCCTGTCGCTGTTCGACTAGCTTTATTGGCGGTGGCATATGATTGGGCAAATTGAGTAAAATGGTCCATCACCACCAATATGTATTCGTAACCACCCTTTCACGTCTGAAGATGTAGAAAGTCTATTGAGACCATCTCACACGGATAGGTAGTTTGAATGTTGCCCATAGGTACCAGGGTTTATGTGTTGGGATGTTTATCTTTCAGACACCCACACTCCCTGGTCACGTACCTCTCAATATCTCTCTGCATGTACGGCCAGAAGAAACGTTCACGAATCAAGTTGGTTGTCCTTTCCACTCCCAGGTGTCCCATGTTTTCATGGAGTTCTTTGAAGACCAACCTACGGAATACTCTGGGTAGTACCAACTACCGGTTTTGCCCTCCTTTACGATACAGGATACCATCTCCACTGAGGTAGAGCTTCGTCCATTCTTTAACTAAAACAGATACTCCCGTCTACTTGGAAACCGATTTTGGTCCACATAAAGTAGTATTCTACCAATTATCTGATCTTCCTGTTGTGCTCTACAGATTTTTCCTTTAGGTAGTTGTTGAATGGACAGGGGGTGATCTTGTTCTCTCGCTTTTATGGTGTTTTCCACCGTCAACAGACACCACAATGGTGTGTCTTCCTCTTGATAAGCTTGCACTGCTTGGGTAGTGCTCTCAATTGCTTCCAGACTGACTTCCTCCGAGCATTCTTGCATGAACTCCTCAGGCTCTGGTGGCATTCTTGACAATCCATCAGCATCCGCATTGTATTTTCCTGGCCTGTACTTAATGCTGAAAATGAAGTCAGATAGTTTAGCGACCCATCTCTGACCCGTTGCATTCAGTTTGGCTGTAGTAATAGTAAGGACATAGGTCAAAGAGTTGTTGTCAGTGTTTACCTCAAACTCTTTGCTGTAGTAGAGATAATCTCTAAATCGTTCACAGATAGCCCATTTCAATGCCTGGAACTAAAATTTTCCGGAATGTAGATGGTTATTATTCTCGGCGTCTGTCAACGTTCTAGAACTGTAACTGATAACTCTCAATTTTCCATTGATGCTGATACAGGGAAGCTCCCAGTCCAACTTGAGAAGCGTCACAGTGAAGAACAAATGGTAAGTTGAAATCAGGATATCCCAAGATGGATGGTTTTATCAGGTAGTCTACTAGTTCTTCCAATACCTCCAGGTGGTCTGCTGTACACAGAATGGGTTGTTGGGATGAAACGTCATTGTTTCTTTTAAGCCCTGTCCTACTCGCGTTCTTCTTTTTCTCCATGGGTGTTGTTTACTCTGTCGTATCCCCCAAGGAGAGGTATAGCGAGGTGGCAATCCTGGAGAAGTTCTGAAATAAGTATGATAGTAGGCGAGGTCATCTCGCGGCTGCTCGCAGTAGAAGGACCCCGACCGGCGGCGCTGCTGACCTCCATGCGGCTACCGTCGAGAGATCAGTGGCCCGTGACCAATCAGCGATATTGACGCCAAATTTAAACACTGCTTTGATAATTGGTCGCGGTCGCCGGTCGCAACCAATCAGCGATATTGCAGCCAAATTTAAACACCGCTTGGCTGATTGATCGCGGTTGGCGGTTGCGACCAATCAGCAATATTGGCGCCAAATTTAAACACTGCTTTGCTGATTGGTCGCGGTTGCCGGCCGCGACCAATCAGCGATATTGCAGCCAAATTTAAACACCGCTTGGCTGCTTGGTCGCGGTCGCCGGCCGAGACCAAACAGCGATTTTGGCGCCAAATTTAAACACGCTCTCCGGTCCTCCCTAACGCGGTTTGGTGATTGGTCGAGGCCGCCGCCAAATTTAAACACCGCTTGGTTGATTGATCGCTGTCGGCGGTTGCGACCAATCAGCAATATTGGCGCCAAATTTAAACACCGCTTGGCTGATTGGTCGCGGTCGCCGGCTGCGACCAAACAGCGATTTTGGCGCCAAATTTAAACACCGCTTTGCTGATTGAGCCCGGTCGGCCGCATACATATTCTAGAATACCCGATAAGTTAGAATTGGGCCACCATCTAGTACAGTATATAATGGACCCCATACATTGCTCCATACAGTATAAAATGGGCCCCATATATTGCTACATACAGTATACACTGGGCCCCATATATCATAGAATCATAGAATCATAGAATGGTAGAGTTGGAAGGGACCTCCTGGGTCATCTGGTCCAACCCCCTGCTCAAAGCAGGATTCACTAGATCATCTCAGACAGATGTCTGTCCAGCCTCTGTTTGAAGACGTCCATTGAAGGGGAACTCACCACCTCTCGTGGCAGCCTGTTCCACTCATTAATCACCCTAACTGTCAAAAAGTTTTTTCTAATATCTAATCTGTGTCTCCTCCCATTTAGTTTCATCCCATTGCTTCTAGTCTTTCCTTGTGCAAATGAGAATAAAGATGATCCTTCTACAATGTGACAGTCCTTGACATATTTGTAGACAGCTATTAAGTCTCCTCTCAGTCTTCTTTTTTGCAAGCTAAACATTCCCAAATCCTGCAACCGTTTCTCATAGGACATGGTTTGCAGACCAGTCACCATTCTGGTCGCTCTTCTCTGAACTTGCTCCAGTTTGTCTATGTCTTTTTTAAAATGTGGTGCCCAAAACTGTACACAGTATTCCAGATGAGGTCTGACCAAAGAGGAGTAAAGACCGATAATGACTTCACGTGATCTAGACTGCATGCTTCTGTTAATACATCCCAGAATTGTATTTGCCTTTTTTGCTGCTGCATCACACTGTTGACTCATGTTCAGTCTATGATCTATTAGTATACCTAAGTTTTTTTCACATGTACTGTTGCTTAGCTCTATTCCTCCCATTCTGTATATGCTTTTTTCATTTTTATTGCCCAGATGTAGTACTTTGCATTTTTCCCTGTTAAAAACCATTCTGTTGGTTGCTGCCCACTGCTCCAGTTTATTTAGGTCTTTTTGAATCCTCTCTCTCTCTTCTCTAGTATTAGCTATCCCTCCTAGCTTTGTGTCATCAGCAAATTTAATCAGTTTACCCTCAATTCCTTCATCTAAATCATTGATAAAGATGTTGAACAATACAGGTCCCAGGACGGAGCCCTGTGGTACCCCACTTGAGACATTCATCCAGCTGGATGTGAAGCCATTTACAACCACCCTTTGAGTCCGATCACTAAGCCAGTTATGAATCCACCTAACAGTTGCCTGGTCCATTGCATACTTAGTCATTTTTTCAATAAGGATGGTGTGAGATACTTTGTCAAATGCTTTGCTGAAGTCAAGATATACTATATCTACAGCATTTCCCTGATCCACCCAGTCAGTGATTCTGTCATAGAAGGAAATTAAGTTAGTCTGACATGACTTGTTAGTTACAAACCCATGCTGACTCTGGTTAATCACTTCATTCTTATCCATGTACTTACATACATGTTGTTTAATAATTTGTTCAAAGATCTTTCCTGGTATAGAAGTCAGACTCACCGGCCTATAGTTCCCTGGGTCCACCTTCTTCCCCTTTTTGAAGATAGGAACAACATTTGCTCTTCTCCAGTCTTCTGGGACTTCTCCTGTTCTCCAAGAATTTTCAAAGATTATGGAGAGTGGTTCTAAAATTTCTTCTACGATCTCCTTCAGTACTCTGGGGTGTAATTCATCTGGACCTGGAGACTTGAACTCATTTATGTTAGCTAAATATTCCCTCACAATCTTTCTGTTTACAGATAACTTGGATTCCTCTATTCCTTTAAAAGGACAGTGAAGATCAGTTGATGTTACATTTTCTTTCTGAGAGAAAACAGATGCAAAATAGGAATTATAAAGTTCGGCCTTCTCAACATCCTCTCTTACCATTTCTCCATTTTCATCCTGTAAAAATCCTATAGCATCTTTGACTTTTCTTTTACTTTTGACATACCCCCAAAATCCTTTTTTATTGCTTTTGACATCTCTTGCAAGCCTTAATTCATTGTCAGCTTTAGCTAACCTGATACGTGCCCTGCAGGATCTGCAGGCTGCATTATAATCTTCTTTAGATATGCCTCCCTCTTTCCATTTAATAAACATTTCTTTCTTTCTTTTTAGCATGTGTTTAAGTTCTGTGTTCATCCATCCTGGTTTCCTTAAATGCTTCCCATTCTTCCTACTTTTCGGGATTGTTAACGATTGTGCTTTGAGAATCTCATTTTTAAAAATTTCCCATCCTTCCTGGACATTTTTGTCCTTAAGGACATCCAGCCATTGGATCCCTTCTATTCTCTTTCTGAGTCTCTTAAAATCTGCCTTTCTAAAATCTAACCTTGAAGTTTGAGTCTTCACATGTCTTCCTCCTCTAGTTATCCAAAATTCTATAATAGCATGATCGCTGCCTCCTAGGGTCCCAGCCACCTTTACCTCCTCAACCATTTCCTCCCTGTTTATAAGGATTAGATCCAAAGTAGCAGATCCCCTTGTTTTCTCCCCTACCTTTTGGAAGATAAAGTTGTCAGCAAGAGAGGATAAGAATTTGCTTGACCTGTTAGTTTTACTTGAGAGAGATTCCCAACAAATGTCTGGATAGTTGAAATCTCCCATGACCACTACGTCATATTTTTTGGAGAACTTGGTCATTTGATACATAAAGAGTTCATCCATATCTTCAGCTTGCCCAGGTGGCCTGTAGTAAATGCCTACAATGGTGTCCTTTCCGTTGTTCTCTCCTTGTATTCTTACCCAAACAGTTTCCACAGAACTCCCAGTCTCTGAAGCTTCAATCTCTGTGCAGATATACGCTTTTCTAACATACAATGCAACACCTCCTCCTCGTTTATCAAGTCTGTTTCTTGCAAATAAGTTGTATCCTTTTAGCCTTTTATTCCAATCATGTGTATCGTCCCACCAAGTTTCAGTGATTCCAATGACATCATATTCCTTTTCCTGCATTAGTAGTTCCAATTCTCCTTGTTTGTTGCCCATGCTTTGTGCATTTGTATAAAAACATTTTAGTTTGTGATTGGTTTCTCTTCCTCCCATATTTTTATTATTTAAATTGTTTTGTCTTTGTTCTTCCTTTCTACTTCCAGTAGCAGAGATCTCAATAGTATTTGTCAGCTGTATGGCTTTTTCTGGCCTTTTGCTTCCCTTCCCACATTGTTCTAGTTTAAAGCTTTTCTGATGAGTGTAGCAAGGCGACTTCCAAATACATGTTTTCCAGTCTTCGTAAGGTGCACCCCATCTCTAGCAAGTAGTCCATCGTATAGGTAATTCATTCCGTGATCCAGAAATCCAAATCCTTGTTGACGGCACCATCGACGTAGCCAGTTGTTCACCTGTAGAATCTTATTCCACCTCATTGTTCCATGGCCATCCACTGGGAGGATGGATGAGAAGACCACCTGCGCTCCCAATTCTTTCACTTTCTTGCCTAAGTCTTCAAAGTCACTGCAGATGGTTTCCAGGTCCTTTCTTGCGGTGTCATTTGTCCCCACATGTATTAGCAGGAATGGGTAGTGATCTGTAGGTCTGAAGAGTCTTGATATCCTGTCAGACACATCTTTAATTTTTGTTCCTGGAAGACAGCACATTTCTCTTGAGGTTATGTCTGGTCTGCAGATAGCGGCCTCTGTTCCTCTTAACAGGGAATCCCCCATGACCACCACTCTCCGTTTTTTCTTCACAACATTCTTATTTCTCCATCCAGGAGGATTCTGAGGGCTTACAAGGTTATTCATTGCTGGCAAAGTCTTATTTTGCTGTATTTCTTCATGGTTCTCCTGCGTGAGAGCCTGGTACTGGTTCCTGAGCAGTATGGGTGCTGACTGCCTCTCGATCCTCCTGCTTCTCTTGGTCACATGCTTCCATTCCTCTGTTTCCTCAGGTGCAGTTCGAATTTCTTCTCTTTCTGAATCATGAAGAGATAATTCTGCTCTGTCTAAGAACTCTTCACCTTCCTTAATGATTTTCAAGGTAGTTAACCTCTCTTCTAGATTTCGCAACTTTTCCTCCAACAGGGACACAAGCTTGCATTTCTGGCATGTGAAGTTTGGCTTTTCCACTGGCAAGTCTGTGAACATGTAGCAGGACATGCAGCTCACCAAATGGCTCCTGGACTCTTCCATGTTCTTATTGTTAATGTTCTGAAAACAGTGAAAAAAAGCTTAAAAAAAAAAGCTTCAAAATGCCTACCGGCGCGCGGTTTGCCGATGTCCTCTTTTCAGCTCCAACAGCCAAAATCCAGTGTTCTTTGAGCTCGCGGAAACTCTTCACTTACCCCAAAATGCAGTGGGAATATGCAAATTATCTCCTCAGGACTCCTCCCCTGGTTTGCCGATGTCCTCTTTTCAGCTCCAACAGCCAAAATCCAGTGTTCTTTGAGCTCGCGGAGACTCTTCACTTACCCCAAAATGCAGTGGGAATATGCAAATTATCTCCTCAGGACTCCTCCCCTGGTTTGCCGATGTCCTCTTTTCAGCTCCAACAGCCAAAATCCAGTGTTCTTTGAGCTCGCGGAGACTCTTCACTTACCCCAAAATGCAGTGGGAATATGCAAATTATCTCCTCAGGACTCCTCCCCTGGTTTGCCGATGTCCTCTTTTCAGCTCCAACAGCCAAAATCCAGTGTTCTTTGAGCTCGCGGAGACTCTTCACTTACCCCAAAATGCAGTGGGAATATGCAAATTATCTCCTCAGGACTCCTCCCCTGGTTTGCCGATGTCCTCTTTTCAGCTCCAACAGCCAAAATCCAGTGTTCTTTGAGCTCGCGGAGACTCTTCACTTACCCCAAAATGCAGTGGGAATATGCAAATTATCTCCTCAGGACTCCTCCCCTGGTTTGCCGATGTTCTCTTTTCAGCTCCAACAGCCAAAATCCAGTGTTCTTTGAGCTCGCGGAGACTCTTCACTTACCCCAAAATGCAGTGGGAATATGCAAATTATCTCCTCAGGACTCCTCCCCTGGTTTGCCGATGTCCTCTTTTCAGCTCCAACAGCCAAAATCCAGTGTTCTTTGAGCTCGCGGAGACTCTTCACTTACCCCAAAATGCAGTGGGAATATGCAAATTATCTCCTCAGGACTCCTCCCCTGGTTTTGCTACATACAGTATATTCTGGGCCCCATTTATTGCTCCATACAGTACAATGGCCCCATATAGTATGTAATGGGCCCCATGTATTGCTCCATACAGTATAATGGCCCCATATAGTATATAATTAGCCCCTTATATGGCTCCATACAGTATATAATGGGTCCCATATATTGTTCCATAAAGTATAATGGCCCCATATAGTATATAATGGGCCTCATATATTGCTTCATACAGTATAATGGCCCCATATAGTATATAATAGGCCCCTTATATTGCTCCATACAGTATATAATGGGCCCCATATATTGCTCCATACAGTATAATGGCCCCATATAGTATGTAATGGGCCCCATGTATTGCTCCATACAGTATAATGGCCACAAATAGTCTATAATTGGCCCCATGTATTGCTCCATACAGTATAATGGCCCCATATAGTATATACTGGGCCCCATAAATTGTTCCATACAGTATATACTGGGCCCCATAAATTGTTCCATACAGTATAATTGCCCCATATAGCATATAATGGGCTCCATGTATTGCTCTGAACAGTATATACTGGGCCCCATAAATTGTTCCATACAGTATAATTTCTCTATATAATATATAATGGGCCCCATACAGTGCTCCATACAGTTTAATGGCTCCATACACTATATACTGGGCCCCATATATTGTTCCATACAGTATAATGGCCCCGTATATTCATAAGCAGATTATAATGAGGGCAATCTGGACCTCCGCTCGGGGCCCCGGGGCTCCAGGGGGCCCGGGGCGTCCATGGCCAGATTGCCTTCATTATAATATGTGCGGCGCCACGGCACATACCGGCAGTCAGAGGCGGGGGGCCCCCGGACTGCTCCCCCAGCAGCTGTGCATGGCCGCTACTTCTTCTTCGGCCTTGTCTGCTAGTGTGACGTCACGCAGTGCGCGCTGCACTGCAGCAACGGAGAGGAGCTGGAGGAGTGGAGCCGAGCCGGGGTATGGTGAGTATGTGTGAGCGTGTGTGTGTGTGTCCAAGGCAGATATCATTGTGTGATGTCAGTTTATATGTATTTT
This sequence comes from Phyllobates terribilis, assembly GCF_046119375.1. Lineage (NCBI taxonomy): Eukaryota > Metazoa > Chordata > Amphibia > Anura > Dendrobatidae > Phyllobates > Phyllobates terribilis. The sequence goes on along the minus strand of NW_027362772.1, from coordinate 59,877,272 downwards.
TGTGTTGCAAATGTGTTTATGCGTGTACGTATATGTCTGTATATGTTTCAGTGTGTATAGATGGCTATGTGCGGCTTCCCGCTGTGTATAGATGGCTATGTGCGGCCTCCTGCGGCCTCCCGCTGTGTATAGATGGCTATGTGCGGCCTCCCGCTGTGTATAGATGGCTACATGCGGCCCCCTGCTGTGTATAGATGGCTATGTGCGGCCTCCTGCTGTGTATAGATGGCTACATGCGGCCTCCCGCTGTGTATAGATGGCTACGTGCGGCCTCCCACTGTGTATAGATGGCTATGTGCGGCCTCCAGCTGTGTACAAATGGGTATGTGCGGCCTCCTGCTGTGTATTGATGGCACCGTGCGGCCTCCTGCTGTGTATTGATGGCACCGTGTGGCCCCCTGCTGTGTATAGATGGCTATGTGCGGTCTCCTGCTGTGTATAGATGGCGCCATGCGGCCTCCCGCTGTGTATAGATGGCTACGTGCGGCCTCCTGCTGTGTAGAGATGGCTACGTACGGCCTCCCGCTCTGTATAGATGGCTACATGTGGCATCCCGCTGTGTATAGATGGCTACGTGCGGCCTCCTGCTGTGTATAGATGGCTATGTGCGGCCTCCAGCTGTGTACAGATGGCTATGTGCGGCCTCCTGCTGTGTATTGATGGCACCGAGTGGCCTCCTGCTGTGTATAGATGGCTACGTGCGGCCTCCCGCTGTGTATAGATGGCTATGTGCGGCCTTCCGCTGTGTATAGATGGCTACGTTCGGCCTCCCGCTGTGTATAGATGGCTACGTGCGGCCCCCCGCTGTGTATAGATGGCTATGTGCGGACCCCCGCTGTGTATAGATGGCTACGTGCGGCCTTCCGCTGTGTATAGATGGCTACGTGCGGCCTCCCGCTGTGTATAGATGGCTACGTGCGGCCCCCCGCTGTGTATAGATGGCTATGTGCGGACCCCCGCTGTGTATAGATGGCTATGTGCGGCCTCCCGCTGTGTATAGATGGCTACGTGCGGCCTCCTGCTGTGTATAGATGGCGCCCTGCTGCCCCCTGCTATGTATAGATGGTTTTGTGCAGCCTCCTGCTGTGTATAGATGGCTACGTGCGGCCTCCTGCTGTGTATAGATGGCTATGTGCGGACCCCCGCTGTGTATAGATGGCTATGTGCGGCCTCCCGCTGTGTATAGATGGCTACGTGCGGCCTCCTGATGTGTATAGATGGCGCCCTGCTGCCCCCTGCTGTGTATAGATGGTTATGTGCAGCCTCCTGCTGTGTATAGATGGCTACGTGCGGCCTCCTGCTGTGTATAGATGGCTACATGTGCTCAATATTAAGCCATACAATTAATGTAAGGCTATGTGCCCACGATACAGAAATGCTCCGGATTTTTTTTGAGTGTTTCTGCTCTCTCTGGCAGAAAAAACGCATGCGGATTGTACATGCGGATTGTACATGCTTTTTTCCTGCCAGGGACATGCGGATGTGAAGCGTTCTTCACATGCATTTCCGCATGCGGGTTGTCAAGCTCTTTCCAAGCGATTTTAGCATCACTTGGAAAAGTGCTTGACAACTTGGTCACACTATATAAATCAGTGGTAAATGGCAAAAAATAAAAAATAAAAATATACTTACCTTCTGATGGCCTGCCGACATCAGCGGTCGCGTGACCCGTCACATGGCTAAATGACGTCACCACAGGTCCTTTAGTCTACCGCGAGCTGCCAGCAAGCCAGGACGCATCGGATAAAGACACCGGGGGCCATCAGAAGGTAAGTATAATATTTATTTTTTATTTTATTCTTTTTTTTACAGGTTCTATGGTACCCGGGTCCGGAGGAGAGTCCATCCGCACATTGAAACAGTTGGATTCCGCATGTACAGATGCAGTGATGCGGATTTCATGCGTTCCAATCCAAGTCAAAGGCGGCGAAAACGCCGCGCTTCCGCAAAATAATTGGTAGTGCTGTGGATTTTTCCGCAATGATAATCCGCAGCGGAAATTTCCGCAGCATGTGCACAGTTCATGCGGATTATCATTGGGGAACATGGCAGACCTTCTACCAAGCGTTTTTTAAGCGTTTCTGCAGTGGAATTGCCGCTGCGGAAACGCTTAAAAAACGCATAGTGGGCACACAGTCTAAAAAAAATTATTATAATTAATATATTAATATTGTGCCAAATTAATTTCACGTGAACTATCACATGATCTATCACAGGGGATCATGTGACATGTGATACATCAGGTATGTGTGTGGGGGGCCCGCGCCTTCTAAACTGCCCGGGGCCCTGGCTACTCTTAATCCACCCATGCGTATATTATATACTGGACCCCATATATTGCTACATACAGTATATACTGGGCCCTGTATATTGCTCCATACAGTACTGTATATCCTGGGTCCCATATATTGATCCACAGAAAAATGGCCCTATGTAGTGTATAATGGGCCCCATATATTGCTTCATACAGTATATTGACCCCATATAGTATATAATTAGCCACATATATTGCTCCATACAGTATAATGGCCTCATATAGTGTATAATAGGCCACATATATTGCTCCATACAGTATAGAATGGGCCCCATATATTGGTCCATACAGTGTAATGGCCACATATAGTATATAATGGGCCCCATATATTGCTCCATATAGTATATACTAGGCCCCGTATATTGCTGCACAGTATATGGCCCCATATAATATATAAAGGGCCACATTTTTTGCTCCATACTGTATATACTGGGTCTCAAATATTGATCCATACAGTATATACTGGGCCCCATATATTGCTGCACAGTATAATGGCCCCATATAGTATATATTGGGCCCCATATATTGGTCCATACAATATATATTGGGCCCCATATATTGCTCCATATAGTATAATGGCTTGAAATAGTATATAATAGGCCCAATATATTGATCCATACAATATAATGGCCCCATATAGTATATAATAGGCCCCATATATTGCTCCATACAGTATATAATGGGCCCCATATATTACTCCATACAGTATATACTGGGCCCCATATATTGATCCATACAGTAAAATGTCCCCATATAGTATATAATGGGCCCCATATATTGCTTTCTACAGAATATACTGGGCCCCATAAATTGCTCCATACAGTATAATGGCCACATATAGTATATAACGGGCCCCATATATTGCTACATACAGTATATACTGGGCCCCATATATTGCTGCACAGTATAATGGCCCCATATAGTATATAATGGGCTCCATAAATTGCTAAATACAGTATAATGGCCCCATATAATATATAATGGGCCCCATATATTGCTCCATACAGCATAGTGGACCCATATAGTGCTCCATATAGTATAATGACCACATATAGTATATAATAGGCCCCATATAGTGCTCCATACAGTATAATGGGCCCCATATATTGCTCCATAAAGTATATACTGGGCCAGATGAATTATTCCATACAGTATAATTGCCCCGTATAGTATATAATGGGCCCCATATATTGCTCCATATAGTATAATGGCTCCATAAAATATACACTGGGCCCCATATATTGCTCCATACAGTATAATGGCCCCATATAATATATAATGGGCCCCATATATTGCTCCATACAGTATATACGGGGCCCCATATATTGATCCACAGTATAATGGCCCCATATAGAATATAATGGCCCACATATATTGCTCCATACAGTATAATGGCCCCATATAGTATGTAATAGGCCCCATATATTGCTCCAAACAGTATATACTGGGCCCCATATATTGCTCCATACAGTATATACTGGGCCCCATATATTGCTCCATATAGTATATACTGGGCCCCATATATTGCTCCATACATTCTAATGGCCTCATATAGTATATAATGGTCCCCATATATTGCTCCATACAGTATAATGGCCCCATATGATATATAATGGGCCCCATATATTGCTCCATACAGTATATACTGAGCCCCAGATATTGCTCCACAGTATAATGGCCCCTTATAATATATAAAGGGCCAATTTTTTTGCTTCATACTGTATATACTGGGCCCAATATATTGCTCTACACAGTATATACTGAGCCCCATATATTGCTGAACAGTATGGACACCCGGCCGCCACCTGGCGGCTGAGGACCGAGTGTGGACACCCGGCCGCCGGGCGGCTGGGGACTGAGTATAGATTCCAGGCCGCCAACGCAGCCATGACGTGGTGGCCAGATTCCGCCTTCACAAGCCTAAAAGGCCCAATTTCAAGTGGTAGCAAGCAGTATGGTATTGCAGCCTGGGGGTGGGTGGGTGGTTGGCTGCATATTTGCGCTTGCATTGCAAGGAATGGGGGAGGTACAAATTGAACACTGCCCTGGTCACGGGGATAGTTGCAAGTCTGCATCTTCTGATGCGGCAAGGATGACTTCTGATGGGCACACTTTTAGGCAGTGACCTGGGTGTCAGAGATGCTTCCAGGGGTCTTCCCCATGCTGTTCCCATGTCTTTTCAGCACTGTATGTGACGCGCCCCCTGGGACATATTCCTTTTTGAGGGGAATACCCGGCACCGGATCAGATGGGGGGTTGTAGTCTCCGAGCGGCTGTGACCCGGCCCCGTGCCCAGGGCGTCAAGCTCAGTGTTATGTGGCAGTCCTACAGATGTTATTAAAGTTCTTTTGTGTCGACTACGCCACCCGTTGTGATGCGGTCACTGTGGCCGCCGCTGCTGCAGGGTCCGCTGAGGCTGATGGTGGGTGCGCAGCTTGGTGAGATAACCCCCAACGGGAGGGGTATAGCCTCAGAGGGGACAGGCGCAGAGGATGGGGGTTGTGGTGGTGCGGTGCAGCCGGCAATGAAGACAGACTCGGGTTGTGCAGTTAAGGGAGTTTACTTACTGCTGATGTTTCGGTCACTCCAGCTGCTAGTGACCACCCGAGCCGTGCTGCGTCCACCAGGTCCTGGATCCAGCCAACCCCCAAACAAGTCCAGAGCGTGGCCCTGAGCTCTCCCTCTGTCCTTTCTTCAGCCGTCCCCACCAGTGATTCACCTAGGTCCAGCTCCCTCGGGCCTTCTTTTGGGACACCCTTGGCCCTGGGTTCCCTGACCCTTCATGTGGTGTGCCTTCGGGGTGAATGTAGTGGGTGACCGTGACAGACACTGCCCACGGTCTCCGGTCTCTGGCTGGGGAATGTCTTTGCCCCCACCAGCTTGGGTTCCGGTACCCTCTTGCTGACTCCTCACCCGGTGCTCTAATTTGGGTTCTTGGGTCCCTTCAGTCTTCCCCCTCTGGGTCTTTCTCTGCTCCACTCTCTCTCTCTCCAGGGCTGCTGTTTCCTTCTCTCTCCTCTCCAACTGACTTGTTCTCAGCGTCTGACCCTGATCTAAGTTGGTGCCCTCCTTATATATCCCTCTATGTGTGAGCTCAGGTGACCAGCACCCAATGAGCTCCTATCACTACCCAGACTGCTCCCCCTATCTGCCCCTACACTACATGGGATGTACCACCCCCCTCCCACTCCAGCCAGGAACAGGCTCGGTTGTACCTGCACATTTCTAAGTGGGAGTACCGTCGGCCTGCTCCTCTGGAATGGGATGTATGTAGTGCATGCAGTCTATCTGAGCTCAGTTCCACACTCCTTCCTTACCCGGGAGTGGAATATCACACCTCTGGGTTGAGGTGCAATACCCCTGTAGCAGCCGAATCCTCAGGGTGCTACATTCCCCCCTGGTAAATCACAGCACGTCCTCGGGCTGTAAGACATAAAACACCAAAACATACAAAATTTTTATATGAACATATAAAACATATAAACATTATATATATATAAAACTTTTTATATAAACATTCTCGTAGACTTCTCTTGTCTCTGGTTCCTCCTCCGGACACTGTGCAACGTGTGTCCGGGAAAAGTGCGACAGTCTCTTAGAAAATCTGGTTTTCTTATAAAACCGGTAGGGGGCGCTTTAGGACGCGCAACTATATACAGGGAGAAGTTGGAAGTTGGCCGCTCTCAGTCCTCGGCCAGGTAAGGAGGGGAAAGGGAATGGCTGCTCACAGTCCTCAGCCTGTAGGATGAAGGGGTTAACGGGTAACAGGTCACTGGTCCCAACGGGGACTTATTTTAGCAGCAACAGTTTCAGTTTCTTTATACCCCCATGGGGTAACTATTTACAGCTCCTGCTCTGCCGCACTCAACGGCGTCTTCCTCCTGCTCTTTCTTGATATGATGTTTCTTCAGACCCGTCCGGGTCCTCTGACTCCTCCTCCCCGTACCGCAACTCCTCCTCCGTCAAGCGGTGTACGTGGAGGGCGTAAGGTCCTTTGGCACACTTGTGCCGGGTGAAAGTGACCTCGTCTCCGACGTAGAGGTCACGGCCTTTGTGACCTTCCGGCAGGTGGGACTCGACGTCTCTGCGGGTCACAAAAACGTCACCGCGGTTGTTACGGTCCCGAATAAAGCCCCACCCATGCTGCGGGTTGAACTTTATCACTGTCACGATGGTGCGGGGACAATGCGCTGCACGGGGGTTCCTCCTAGTCCGGCTCTTCTGCTCCGCGCTCTGGATTTGGGCCTGTTGTTCTCTGACCCGCCTCTCCTCCCGTTCTCTCTTAAACTCTGCCAGCTGTTGACGGCAACACTCTGTACGTTCAGCTGCGGCTGCCCGAGTTTCTCCGGTGAACCCCATCAAATCTTCTCCCGTGGGGTCCCACACGAATTGGGCTTCTGCTAGAGGAGGCGAGACCCGAGCCACGGGCTTCGGAGCCGGAATTAGGGGCTCACACAAGGGCCCTAGTCTTTGCTGCCGCTCCAGCTCAGGGTACCCTTCGGGCCAGATGAAGGGCCGCCCGTCCGGCCATGTGAGCTGGCCGAAGAGGTCCTCCCCCAGGTGTGGCACCCTAGGTATTGCGGGCGCGGGCGCGGTGGTGGTGGCGCCCGGGTTGCCCAGGCCTTGCGGCCAGGCCTGGGGCACCTGGAAGGTGAAGGGCACCGTTAGGACGGCGGCGCCCTGGGCTACCTGGCCTTGCGGCCAGGCCGGAGGCTCCGCGGAGGTAGGGGGCGCTGTTGGTGGTGCGGCGCCCGGGGGTACTAGGCCTTGCGACCAGGCTGGTGGTAATTCCTGCTTTGTCACGCTCCGGGTCGGGGCGCGTGACGTCACAGGGGTCGCTTCGGCGGCTTCCGGTCGGGGCCCAGTCCATGGCGGTGACCTGGCGGCTACGGGCACAGCAGGGGGACTTTCGGGCTCTGCGACGGGGAGCTGGGGCAGGTAAGCGGTGTCACGGCTTGGGGTATAGGCGTCCCCTTTACCTGCCTCCATGCGTTCGGCTCCCTCCTCGGCGCCGTCTCCGGCCTTGGGTCCTCCCGCGCCATCCTCAGAGGCGGTCTGCTTCCTCTTCCAGGGTAGCGTGCTCCGTTGACTGGTCTCTACTTGCTGGGCCATCTCCCGGCTCCATTCCGCCAATATCTCGCGCTGTACCCGGGCCATCCTCCGTGCGAGGCCCTCCAGGGCAGTCTGTGCACACTCCCGGTCTCGGGGGAGCTGCGCTAAGATCTCCGCTAGACCTAGCGGGGTTGTGGACTCTAGCAGGCTCCTGACCATCGGGTCGGTGCTGCTCTGCTCTTCTTCCGGCAGGCTCCTGGCCAGCGGGCCGGTGCTGCTCTGCCCTCCTTCCTCGGTCTCTAGCAGACTCCTGGCCAGCGGGCCGGTGCTGTTCTGCTTTCTCTCCATCTCCGGGTGAGCTCCTCCGCTACTCCTCGTTAGACTTCTTGCCTCCGGGTGCGCTCGCTCCAGACTGCTCCAAGCGACACCCATCTTTGTTCTTCTCTTTCGTCTCCTCCCACTTCGAGGGCGGTCCCGGGGCAACTCGGTGACTGTCAGCTCCAGGGGGAGTTCTTTCACGCTGACAGACACCTCCAGCATCACAGTCTCTGTTGGTGGGGGCGGTTTCCACTTTTGGCGCCATTTTCTGTCCCGGCCCACGATGGGAGGTGGCCTCCTGCCCCCCTTTGGCACGCCCATAATGGCGTCCGCTGCTCTTCCAAGGCGGGAAATCTGCGGTTTTGGCGGGAAGCGTCGCCCAGTGGCGGGAAACTCTGCAGATGGCGGGAACAAGCTGGAAATGGCGGACAATCGGCGGGAAACGACTGGTGATGGAGTCCGATGGCGTGGACCCTCCGGAACCGGCGGGAGACTTCTTTCTGAGGTAAACTTGCACTTTTCTTCAGGCACGCAGTACCCGGGTGTTGTGGGCACGTAATCCTGCCGACTACGCCAAAGTTGACGCGCCCCCTGGGACATATTCCTTTTTGAGGGGAATACCCGGCACCGGATCAGATGGGGGGTTGTAGTCTCCGAGCGGCTGTGACCCGGCCCCGTGCCCAGGGCGTCAAGCTCAGTGTTATGTGGCAGTCCTACAGATGTTATTAAAGTTCTTTTGTGTCGACTACGCCACCCGTTGTGATGCGGTCACTGTGGCCGCCGCTGCTGCAGGGTCCGCTGAGGCTGATGGTGGGTGCGCAGCTTGGTGAGATAACCCCCAACGGGAGGGGTATAGCCTCAGAGGGGACAGGCGCAGAGGATGGGGGTTGTGGTGGTGCGGTGCAGCCGGCAATGAAGACAGACTCGGGTTGTGCAGTTAAGGGAGTTTACTTACTGCTGATGTTTCGGTCACTCCAGCTGCTAGTGACCACCCGAGCCGTGCTGCGTCCACCAGGTCCTGGATCCAGCCAACCCCCAAACAAGTCCAGAGCGTGGCCCTGAGCTCTCCCTCTGTCCTTTCTTCAGCCGTCCCCACCAGTGATTCACCTAGGTCCAGCTCCCTCGGGCCTTCTTTTGGGACACCCTTGGCCCTGGGTTCCCTGACCCTTCATGTGGTGTGCCTTCGGGGTGAATGTAGTGGGTGACCGTGACAGACACTGCCCACGGTCTCCGGTCTCTGGCTGGGGAATGTCTTTGCCCCCACCAGCTTGGGTTCCGGTACCCTCTTGCTGACTCCTCACCCGGTGCTCTAATTTGGGTTCTTGGGTCCCTTCAGTCTTCCCCCTCTGGGTCTTTCTCTGCTCCACTCTCTCTCTCTCCAGGGCTGCTGTTTCCTTCTCTCTCCTCTCCAACTGACTTGTTCTCAGCGTCTGACCCTGATCTAAGTTGGTGCCCTCCTTATATATCCCTCTATGTGTGAGCTCAGGTGACCAGCACCCAATGAGCTCCTATCACTACCCAGACTGCTCCCCCTATCTGCCCCTACACTACATGGGATGTACCACCCCCCTCCCACTCCAGCCAGGAACAGGCTCGGTTGTACCTGCACATTTCTAAGTGGGAGTACCGTCGGCCTGCTCCTCTGGAATGGGATGTATGTAGTGCATGCAGTCTATCTGAGCTCAGTTCCACACTCCTTCCTTACCCGGGAGTGGAATATCACACCTCTGGGTTGAGGTGCAATACCCCTGTAGCAGCCGAATCCTCAGGGTGCTACATATGCATGTGTCACACAGCACATGGCCAGATAAGGTTGTAAAATGTTAAAATGACATTTCCCGGTGAATGCATTTGTCACGGTTGAAAGCAATGCAAAAGTGCAAAAACGCATCAAAAACGCTACGTGTGAACATAGCCCAAGGTGTGGAGGAGTATTTTATTTTTTTTTGGGGGGGGGGGGTATTTATTTTACCTTATACACAAGTCTTCTTTACCCTAGAAAGGAAGTTCCTTAACATATTTCACAGGAAAGCACTTTCAGTTTCGTTTTTGAACGTTTTGTGAGCCCGTAAAAGTGGCTTAATACCTCTGACCACGTTGTTGACAGCAGTGACCTGGGGGTCAGAAATGCTTCCTGGGGCGATCCCCATGCTGTCCCCATGCCATTTCAGCACTGTCACTATCGTTTTGGGCACTTATTAGGCTTTTAAAAGACTGCCGGGGGTGCCGCGCCAAAAATGCTCGGGTCTGCCATAGACTAATATTGGGCTCGTTGCTCGGGTCGAGAACCTGAGTATCACGGCGAGCTCGGCCCGAGCTTCGAGCACCCGAGCATTTTAGTGATCGCTCAACACTAGTCTCTGCATCTTTCAAAAAAAACATGATTGTTCTGCAGGACAAGGCTCCAGCTCAGCATCAAAGTCTCCACTGCTCGGCTGCCAGGAAAGGCCTTAAAGAGGAAAAAATATGGACACGGACCTAAGCCCTGATGAGAAATTGTGGGCCTTTCTTAAATTGGGGATTTACGGTGAAGGAAAATAAACACTTTTCTGAATGGTGTCTGGGGCTGTGGATGGTGTTGCCCAAAAAGTTCTTTGTCAACATATGAAGAAACTGACAGACTCCATGGATGGAGCTTATGGATGTTATTGAAAAAATGGATGACTATATTATTATATTGGTCACTGATATTTTTTTTAAATGTCAGAAATGTATTTTTAGACATTATGAGCTGTTCGGTTATTTTTCTCACTTTAACGGATGAAAATAAATAATTGAGATGGGAAAATTTATGTTTTTCATTTAGTTGCCCAATAATTCTGCACACACAGATATTCTCCTAAGAAAGACAAAACCTCACTTTTACTTTTTTCAAAAATATTCAGGGTTCAGGTCTATTAACCTTTGGGATTGACAGACAGCACTGGAGAAGTTCAATAATAAAATGAATCATCAAAAATACAAATTGTGCACAAAGTATATATATATATACACATCAGCAAAACATTGGTTCAATATCCTCCTAATTTGATATCTATCTATTTCATATCTATATTTATCTATGTATCCATCTATCTATCTCATCTATCTACTTATCTGTCACTGTGACATCACGATACATTCTATGTCACAGTGATGTGATGACATCATCACATTCTATATCCCAGTGTTACAGCCCAGAGGAAATCACTGCCTCACAGACTTACAGGGGTGAGGGAGTACCTTTTGTTTTTCGTGACAAACGAAGCAAAAATTTATTCTAAAATGGATAAAGAGAGAAGACGAGCCCAAAGAGATCGGGTTCTGAGAGAGAGGAGAGGAATAAATGAAGAGCAGGTATTGTTGTTCGCTTTAGGGCGAAAAGACATTAATCTACCGGACATGGACACTGACGCCTCAGAAATGGCGTCCAAACGACAAAATCTAGAGAAAATGAGAAAGTCCAAAAGACATGAGATCCTTACACAGAGAAGGAACATGGAGAACCTCATGGAGTCTGACTCTGCTGCCTCCGCTGAGCTTCAGGGGGCCATTCTTATCTCCTTGAAAAAAATCGGAGATCTGGTCCCTGAAATAAGGAAGAGGAATAAAGAAGCCATCCTCAATAAGCGGAGAAACATCAGCGCAGAGTTAGAGCTGGAGGAAGTTCTCCAAGAAACTCCAAGACAGGTCTCATCCAGATCTGAAAGACAAGACACCCTGAACCTGCAAAGAGCGGCAGCCCAGAAAAGAATGAGGAACAGCAGAGACTGGGTTGTCCAATGCAGGAGGCATCTGACCTATGCCAAACCCATCATTAATGGGAATGGTGCCCTATGGAGATCCCACTCATCAACCAAAACCATCTCCATCCCGGATTTTCTGTTCCATCTGAGTGTTTCTTCACCAGAGAGATCAATGGATATAGATGAACCAGGTAAGAAATAATCTTACTCAGTATAATAAGACTGTGGGTGAGGGGGATTATCCTCCTAATATTAAGTACAGGCCTCAATTATCAATGCTGACTAATGGAAGAACTGTCCTTGTCGCCCGTAGCAACCAGTCACCTTTCAGTGTTCTATAGAATGTTAACAAATGGAATCTGTGCTGTGAATCGTTGCTATGGGCAACAGGGACATTTTTGCTATTAGACAGTTTTGATAAACGAGAGACCAAATATTAGACATTTCCTGCTCATTTACATAGTTCTGTTTAAAATTATAATATATGCGCTGGCGCTATATCTATTAACCCCTCCTTGACCGGGCAATCTTTCATTTTTCTCCTCCCATCTTCCAAAAGCTATAACTTTTTTCCCTTTGTCTTCCAGTATAGCCACACGTGGGCTTATTTTTTTTTAGTGGGCCGAGTTGTGGTTGTGAACGACACAATTTATTTTGTCATTCAATGTTTTAGAAAACAGGGAAAAAAATCAAAGTGTGGTAAAATTGTGGGGAAAAAAGGGGGATTCCGACATTGTTTTTTTATTGTGTCCATTGTGTGGTCAGAATGACCCCATCAAGTGATTCTCCATGTCAGAGACCATTGTGCTAATGCTGAACATGCAGAGGTTTTCTTTTTACTTAAGTGGTGAAAATTAGAAATTTATTAGAAAAAACATTGATTTGAGTCTCCATATTCTGAGACATTGTAACTTTGTGATTTTGATACCTGGATGGCGCAGTGTAAGGGCTTCTTTATTGTGTAGGAAGCTGTAGCTTTTATTAGATCTTTCTTGGGTAGAAAGAACATGGTGATATCTTTCTATTGCAATTTCTAGATAAATATGGCGCCTCTAAAAAACCCAATTTTGATGTTTCAATTTTTTTCTCATTTTAATATTTACTGTTTGGGATAATTATTTTTATATTTTTGTATATCCCTCTTATACTAACATAGTAATCCCAGTTATGCTTATTTTTCATTTTTTTAATTATTATTATTAATTGGGAAAGTTGTGTGATTCTAATTATATTATGTTTTTCAAATTATTATTTTATTTTTTTATTATTTTTTATTTAATTTTTTAGTCTCTTTAAAAGACATGAACCTGTGATTTTCTGATCGCTTGCACTATATACAGTGATGGAACTGTATCGCTGTATATGGCTTTATTAACGTTGTCATAAGAAATTAAACCAGGCTGGTCTGAACAGGAGGAGGAAAGCGAAGCACAAGGTTTTTCAGCAGGCCCAGATAGTCATTATAACCAATTAACCCCTTGCAATTGTGTCCTGGTAGGGGCTAATGGGTGCTGATGCGCATAAATCGGCAATCACTTCATTTAAATACCGCTGTCAGCATTGAAATGGTTAAACTGCAGTAATCAGCATGTGCTCCAGTTGCTGCTGTTATAGGCAGGTGGCAGCTATGCAATACGGTCAGTATCAGCCTGGTAAAATGCAGGCTCAGCTCCTGAATCCGCTCCATACATTTACCGCACAAGATGACAAACATTTCCATTATGTGTTCTCAAAGAGATTAACAAATCTTGTATCATCTCAGCAGGTGGAAGCCTTATGATGCCCTCTGACGTAGGGAACATGCCAGCACAAGACCTTGCTGATGCCAGACCCGTTACTTTAACCCAGAGAGAATTGGTTAACATAGAAAATCCTATTAACTTTCGCCACCTTGAAATCCTCAAAGTTGTTGGAGAGGGAAATTTCGGAAAGGTAAGTGTGAATTTCTCCTCCTCCGTGCTCCCCAATGTATCCTGCACCAGATACACAGGAGGATATACATATTCATTACAGGATGTTTATATGTAATGGTGATTGGGATAAACCAGTGATCCATTATACAGATCCCTATAATAGATGGGATTTTGGTCTGATCGCCTGTGATTTTTCTCCAGGTCCTCTTGGCATCAGATATGTTCAGCGGAGAACTGCTGGCTATTAAAGCCATAGACAGGAATTATTGTGATGAAGACACAATCTCTAAAGAGTTAAAGGTCCTGAGTATGGCCACCGACTGCCGCTTCATAACATCTCTGCGGGGGTTTATGGAGGTACCAACAGAATATATAATAGCCATGGAGTATATTGCCGGAGGAGATCTGTCTGTCCACATGGCAAAATCGATGAAATTTGATATGGAAACATCAAGGTAAATGTCTTAGACTGAATCATAATATTCTACTGCCCATACATTGTGGTCCTAGAGTGTATGTAACCACTGATCCATCCTCTACTTTCTACTCCACAGACTCTTTGCGGCAGAAATGGTTTGCGGACTCCAGTTCCTCCATGAACACGGCGTGATACATTGGTAATCAGTTCATCTTCATAAATCTCTGTTGTCTCCTTACATATCTATTGTAGAAAGTTCTGTTCATGAATTATCCTCACAATCATGTCTGATCATTTTTCCCTGCAGTGACCTGAAGCCTCAGAACATCCTCATCCATGACACCGGACACATAAAGATCGCGGACTTTGGCTTATCAGCCGTGAATGTGGTCGATGAGGTCCTATTGGAGGATACTGTTGGCACGAATGGTTACATCGCACCGGAGGTAAGGAACATCCCTGTGTGATTGATGCCGATAGTAGGACTGAGTATTAATCTGAGGATCCTGCTCATATCTAATCACAGACCGGTCCTCATGGCCTCTGTGTGTAAATCCCCTCCCCGATATAGTAATCTCCTATCTTATGTTCCCACAGATAATGGATGAAGAAAGCTTCAATCATAAGGCAGATTCCTTTTCATTTGGTGTCATCCTGTACATGATGATTGTGGGGAAAAAGCCGTTCTATAGCAGTGGTTTGCTGGATCAATACCACTGGTCTCTGCAGGTGGACGTCCCAGATTTTCCAGACTGGATGCCCAGCGATGCACTTGACATCTTAGAAGGCGTAAGTAGGATCAGAAGAAGAAGGATGATGAGGGACTATAAAGAAAGCTAGAAGATAAGATGCGGACAGTCCATGGACATTGTGTAATAACGTATCAATAATAATATATAATATAATGATTAATGGTCTCTCTCATTTTCCAGCTTCTCTGCAAAACTCCATCTGCCCGGTATGCTATATCATCCTTCATCCGAGAGCGCCCATTCTTCCTCTCCATAAACTGGAGCGACGTGGAGTCCGGCGAAGCCGACCCACCATTCAAATTTGATGAAAATGTAAGTATAGCACATAGGGACATCCATAGTGTTATCTCTGCCCAGTAACACACATACCCACTATACACCTTATCATTATATCCCCCAGTATACATTATATATGTGAGGAGACGATTCTCAGACATGTATATTTATCATCTTAAGATGGAGAAAAGCGGCACTCACCCCAAAGTGGCACTCACCATTACTTCTTTATTAATCTGCTGTAAAACATATCGGCAAGGAGAGAATGCCGCTTTTCTCTCTTTTTGACTGCAATTGCTTCCCAGTCTGGGGTGTATTTAGCTGAGCTCCCGTGTGGTTCATGAACCCTTTTTTAAATGTGCAACCTTCAACATTGTAATCTCCTCCCAGACTTTATGATAGTGCAGAATCGCTTCACTTTCTTTATTGTGAATATATTTCTCTTCTTACAGGAGGATTAGGCTGATATAAATCAGCCCCATTCCAGTAACATCTAGGAATGAAGCTTTCCATTACTCGGAAGAGACAACTAAACTGGACTTTCTCATTTACCGGACTTTGACAAACCTACCGAGCTTCCACCACATAACAGCCACGTAGATTCGAGCACCAAACATCCAGGGATTTAGTCCGATCGCCATATTTGGGGTCAGGAAGGAATTTTTTTCCCCTGATATGAGGATTATACAACAACTAGTCCTCAGGGTTATTTTTCGCCTTCCTCTGGATCAACATAGCAAGTAATTAAAGGCTGAAATTGAAGGACTTCTTTCAGCCATACTTGCTATGTTACCATCTGAACGACTCATCTACAATGTGGTGGTAAGAAGACGACTACCGAATATGGAGAAAGAGAAGGCAGTGGCTGCTCCTTCTCCACCGGATATGGACAGAGAGAAGGCAGCGGCTGCTCCTTCTCCACCAGATATGGAAAAAAAGAAGGCAGTGGCTGCTCCTTCTCCACCGGATATGGACAGAGAGAAGGCAGCGGCTGCTCCTTCTCCACCAGATGTGGAAAAAAAGAAGGCAGCGGCTGCTCCTTCTTAAAATTGGCCAAGTAAAGAGAGGTGGAAGCGGCTGCTCCTTCTCACACTTGGCCATGTAGCGACAGAAGGATGCGGCTGCTCCTTCTACTACCAGGCCATGGACAGACAGAAGGTAGCGGCTGCTCCTTCTACTACCTAGCCATGGTCAGACAGAAGGCCATATGGTTGATCGCGGTGCTCTAGGAATCCAGGAAAACTCCAACTTCACACATCACACGTCACACATTCCTGCTCTTCTCCTCTCCGTCATGTGTGATCCAGACCTGGATGTCCAAAAACAGCTCAAGTGCAACCAAAGGCCTGAAGAGCGGAATCATCATCTGCTCCTTTCTATAGAAAGTGACTGTATCTACAGACTTTCTTTTTTCATCTTTGCATATAATTAACAACTTATATGCACAAATAAATATATTGAACATCTATGTTGATTCTGGTTAGATTCTTCTCATATACAGAACTGCTTTTTGGTATTTTTATTAATATCATGATGACCTAATGTAATTGTGGATGGGTTGAATATCTCACAAACATTTCTGCATAGAGTAAAATATTTACGTTTTAAAAAAGAGATGAGAGAATTTAATCTTCTCAAACTGTAAAAGAATCCTCATTCACTAAAATGTGTATTATTTTGTAATTCACTTCTGTGCAGATACAGCCGGCCTCTATTTTACTACACTGTAAAGAATCATCAAAAGGTTAAAAATAAAAATGTAAAAAATATACTTATCTTACTGCTCCCCCAGAAGCATTACTTCTGGAGAAGAAGAAGGGCAAGTCGCCTCAAGCCCCTCACTCCGAGGAGCCCACCCAAAGCTTAACAATATCGGTGTGGGCGTAAAGCTGATACAGAAAGACTTGATACAGAATGCCAGGGTGACACACTAAAGACCCCCATAGCAGGGATAAGGGGGATAGAGCGACATGATGAAGTCATCACTCTGTGACTCTGATGTCCCGTGCGTGCCTCTGCATGATGAGATCACCATGTTGGTCTACCTGTGACTAGCTACTGTCTGCCGGCGGACTCACTAGGATTCAGTGTTAGGTAAGTATATTATGTTTATGGTTTTTTTATTAATACTTATAATTGGACTGACTGTGGTGGCATCATACAGTGTGGGGACTAGTGTGGAGTATCATACAATATGGGGGGCATTATACTGTGGACAGTAAGCTGTGGGGGGAACATATGGTATGAGAGCTTTATATTGTGTGAGGACTCATGTGGTGGTATCATACAGTGTGGGAACTAATGTGGGGGCCATCATACAATGCCATCATACAAGACCATAATAACTGGGGGGTGTATAATATAATTTAGGGACTAATGTGGGGGCCATCATACAATGTTGGGTGCATCATACTGTTTATAAAAGGCTGTGGGTTCTGTTATACAGTTGGGGACTACTGAGGGGGTATCATACAATGTGGGTGCTACTGTGGGGGCCATCATACAATGTTGGGTTCATCATACTGTTTATAGGAAGCTGTACGGGCCATCATATACTGTGGGGACTACTGAAGGATATCATGCAACGTGGGGGCTACTGTGCGGGCCAATGTTGGGGGCATTATATTGTGTACAATAAGCTGTTGGGGGATAATATAGTATGGGTGGCTTTATACTATGTGAGGACTGCTGAAGGGGCCATCATACAATGTTGGGTTCATCATACTGTCTATAGAAAGCTGTTGGGACTATTGTGAAGACACGGGGTCTTCCATGGGCATAATACTACTAGGAAAACACAGGGTTAGGGTTAAACAGTGTAGCAATACTTTATTGAACCAAGTGAACAGGTGATTCCAACCTTTATATCTCCGGGTTTATCCATGGGTTCCAAGTGACCGGATGGTCCCAACATGGCTAACAAAAACATATATAGTATATAATGGGCCCCATTATTGCTCCATACAGTATATACTGGGCCCCATTTATTGCTCCATACACTATAATGGCCCCATATAGTATATAATAGGTCCCATATATTGCTCTATGCAGTATAAAGGCCCCATATAGTATATAATAGGTTCCTTATATTGCTCCATACAGTATATAATGGGCCCCATATATTGCTCCATACAGTATATATGTGGCACCACAGGGGTCTGGTTGCCACAGTAATAGAAATATTATGTCTGAGAGCAAGTGGGAGGTTTCTCTGGTCAGGAGCCCTGAGCATGCAACACTGCCCGCCCAGACCTGGGAGGGGAGGAATCTTCCCTTATAAACTGGGTCTGGGGCGGGATTAGGGGAGTCAGAGCCTGGAGAGGGAAAGTAAGAACCAGGAGCTCTGTAGGAACAGTAGCTGAATACCAGGGGCTGGAGCTGTGCAGAGTTCGCCCTGGTTGAAGACACTAATACCGGACATGGAGTCCGAGGCTGTGGGGACATCCAGGTCCAGCAGCAGAATCCAACCGGCAGGGGATTCCATGTCCTCTGGCCATAGAACCCGGAGGCACGGTCACAAGCAAGGGACCAGCAACGCCATTGTGAAGCGGAGGCTAACAGAAGGCCCCAAGTCACCGGCCATACGGGTGAGCACCACACGGTATACTCAGGGACGTGGGCTACTTCTACCCGCATAGAGCAAGGTAGCCAGGAAAGAGTGCAGATAGACGGGGAGGCCTACAACTCCACCTGGCCAGGGGGAGATCCTGCTTGCTCACAGACTGACCAGGCCCCTACTGCTAACCAGTACTCCCGGGAGGGTCTGCTTTATACCATCAGTAAAGACCCTGAACTGCACCACACGTCTCTGTGTTTCATCGCCGCACCAGCTTTATACCATCAGTAAAGACCCTGAACTGCACCACACGTCTCTGTGTTTCATCGCCGCACCAGCACCATCAGTACTGGGACGCTCACACCATCACTCCCATCATCTCTCACATTAGCTGCCCTGAGGCAATACTTCTCCCGTGGGCAGTTATCCCATACTCGGCTGCGCAAACAACATCAGCCTCAGCGGTCTGCAGCGCAGCGGCGGTCCCCACTGACCGCAATCCACGGGTGGCGTAGTCGGACATTGTTATTACCTAAGACTGCCACTGGTTTGACCACCCTGGGCACGGACCGGGTCACCGCCACACTGAGACTACAACCCCCAGCGATCCGGCTCCGGGTATCCCCTGCACAACACTGGCCCAGGGGGCGCGTCATATACTGGGTCCTCTAAATTGCTCCAAACAATATAAAGGCCCCATGTAGTATATAATGGGCCAAATGTATTGCTCCATACAGTATATACTGGGCCCCATAAATTGTTCCATACAGTATAATTGCCCCATATAGTATATAATGGGCTCCATGTATTGCTCTATACAGTATATACTGGGCCACATAAATTGTTCCATACAGTATAATATCTCCATATAGTATATAATGGGCCCCATATATTGCTCCATATAGTATAATGGCCCCATATATTGTATAATTGGCCCCATATATTGATTCACAGTATAATCGCCCTATATAGTATATAATGGGCCCCATATATTACTTCATAAAGTATAATGGCCCCATATAGTATATAATAGGCCCCACATATTGCTCCATACAGTATAATGGCCTCATACAGTATATGACAGGCCCCATATATTGCTCCATACAGTATATACTGGACCCCATATAATGCTCCATACAGTATAATGGCAACATATATTATATAATGGGCACAATATATTGCTCCATACAGTATATACTGGGCCCATATATTGCCCCATACAGTATAATGGCCCCATATATTATATAATGGGCCCAATATATTGCTCCATACAGTATATACTGGGCCCTAGATACTGCTCCATACAGTATAATGGCCACATATAGTATATAATAGGCCCCATATATTGCTCCATAAAGTGTAATGGCCACATATAGTATATATGGGCCCCATATATTGCTCCATACAGTATATACTGGGCCCCATATATTGCTGCAAAGTATAATGGCCCCATATAATATATAAAGGGCCACATTTTTTGCTCCATACTATATATACTGGGCCCCATATATGGCTCCATACAGTATATACTGGGCCCCATAAATTGATCCATACAGTATAATGGTCACATATAGTGTATGATGTGCCCAATATATTGCTCCATACAGTATATACTGGGCCCCATATAATGCTGCACAGTATAATTGCCACATATAGTATATAATGGGCTCCATAAATTGCTCAATACAGTATAATGGCCCCATATATTATATAATGGGCCCAATATATTGCTCCATACAGTATATACTGGGCCCTAGATAATGCTCCATACAGTATAATGGCCACATATAGTATATAATGGGCCCATATATTGCTCCATACAGTATATACTGAGCCCCATATATTGCTGCAAAGTATAATGGCCCCATATAATATATAATGGGCCACATTTTTTGCTCCATACTGTATATACTGGGCCACATAGAGTATATACTGGGCCCCATGAATTGATCCATACAGTATAAGGGTCACATATAGTATATGATGTGCCCCATATATTTCTCCATACAGTATATACTGGGCCCCATATACTGCTGCAGGGTATAATTGCCCCATATAGTATATAATGGGCTCTATAAATTGCTCCATACAGTAAAATGGCCCCATATAATATATAATGAGCCTCATATATTGCTCCATACTATATAATGGCCCCATATAGTGCTCCATACAGTATAATGACCACATATAGTGCTCCATACAGTATAATGGGCCCCATATATTGCTCCATGCAGTATATACTGGGCCCCATAAATTGTTCCATACACTATAATTGCCACGTGAAGTATTATATAATGGGCCCCATATATGGCTCCATACAGTATATACTGGGCGCCATATATTGCTCCATACACTATAATGACCCCATATATTATATAATGGGCCCCATATATTGCTCCATATAGTATATAATGGACCCCATAAATTGATCCATACAGTATAATGGCCCCATATAGTATATAATGGGCCCTATGTATTGCTCCATACAGTATAATGGCCCCATATAGTATATAATGGGACCCATATATTGCTCCATGCAGTATATAATGGGCCACATATTGCTCCATACAGTATAATGACCACATATAGTATATAATGGGCCCCATATATTGATCCACAGTATAATGGCCCCATGTAGTATATAATGGGCCTCACACATTGCTTCCTACAGTATAATGGCCCAAAATAGTATATAATATGCCCCATATATAGCTCCATACAGTATATAATGGGCCCCATATATTGCTCCATACTGTATATACTGGGTTCCATACAGTATATACTGAGTCCCATATATTGCTTCACAGTATAATGGCCCCTTAAAATATATAAAGAGAAACTTTTTTGTTCCATACTGTATATAATGGGCCTAATATATTACTCCATACAGTATAATGGTCACATATAGTATATAATGGGACCCATATATTGCTGCACAGTATAATGGCCCCATTTAGTATAAAATGGGCTCCATAAATTGATAAATACAGTATAATGGCCCCATATAATACATAATGGGCCCCAGATATTGCTTCATACAGCATAATGGCTCCATACAGTATATACTGAGCCCCATATGTTGCTCCATACAGTATAATGGCCCCATATAGTATATAATAGGCCCCATATATTGGTCTATACTGTATATAATGGGCCCAATATATTGCTCCATACAGTATAATGGTCACATATAGTATATAATGGGCCCCATATAATGCTGCACAGTATAATGGCCACATATAGTATAAAATGGGCTCCATAAATTGCTAAATACAGTATAATGGCTCCATATAATATATAATGGGCCCCATATATTGCTCCATACAGCATAATGGCCCCATATAGAGCTCCATACAGTAAAATGACCACATGTAGTATATAATAGGCCCCATATAGTACTCCATCCAGTATAATGGGCCCCATATATTGCTCCATACAGTATATACTGGGCCCGATAAATTGTTCCATACAGTATATACTGGGCCCCATATATTGATCCACAGTATAAAGGCCCCATATACTATATAATGGGCCCCATATATTGCTCCATACAGCATAATGGTCCCATATATTATATAATGGGCCCCATATATTGCCTATACAGTATAAACTGGGCCCCATATATTAATCCACAGTATCATGGCCCGATATAGTATATAATGGGCCCCATATATTGCTTCATAAAGTATATTGGCCCCATATAGTATATAATGGTCGACATATATTGCTCCAAACAGTATCATGGCCCCATATAGTATATAATAGGCCCCATATATTGCTCCACACAGTATATAATGGGCCCCATATATTGCTCCATACAGTATATACTGAGCCCCATATATTGCTGCACAGTATAATTTCCCCTTATAATATATAAAGGGACACATTTTTTCCTCCTACTGTATATATTGGGCCCCATTTATTGCTCCATACAGTACATACTGGGCCCCATATATTGCTGCACAGTATAATGGCCACATATAGTATATAATGGGCCCCATATATTGCTTCATACAGTATAATGGCCAAATATAGTATTTAACGGCCCACATATATTGCTCCATACAGTAAAATGGCCACATATAGTATATGATAGACCCCATATAGCACAAAATAGGCCCGATATTTTGCTCCATATAATATAATGGCCACATATAGTATATAATGGGCCCCATATATTGCTCCATACAGTATATACTGGGCCCCATATATTGCTCCATACAGTATATACTGGGACCCATATATTGCTGCACAGTATAATGGCCCCATATAGTATATAATGGGCTCCATACATTTCTAAATGCAGTATAATGGCCCCATACAATACATAATGGGGCCGATATATTGCTCCATACAGTATAATGACCACATATAGAATATAATAGGCCCCATATATTGCTCCATACAGTATAATGGCACCATATAGTATATAATAAGCCCTATATATTGCTCCATACAGTATAATTGGCCCTGGGTAGTGCTCCATATAGCATAATGGCCCCATATAGTGCTCCATACAGTATAATGACCACATATAGTATATAATCGGCCCCATATAGTGCTCCATACAGTATAATGGGCCCCATATATTGCTCCATACAGTATATACTGGGCCCCATATATTGATCCACAGTATAATGGCCCCATATAGTATATAATGGGCCCCATGAATTAATCCATACAGTATATAATGGGCCCCATATATTGGTCCATACAGTATAACGGCCACATATAGTATATAATAGGCCCCATATATTGCTCCATACAGTATAATGGCCCCATATATTATATGATGGGCCCCATATATTGCTCCATACAGTATAATGGCACCACATATTATATAATGGGCCCCATATATTGCTCCATACAGTATATACTGGGCCCCAAATGTTGCTACACAGTATAATGGCCCCATATATTATATAAAAGGCCCCATATTTTGCTCCATACTGTATATACTGGGCCCCATATATTTCTCCATACAGTATATACTTGGCCCCATAAATTGATCCATACAGTATAATGGTCACATATAGTATATGATGTGCCCCATATATTGCTCCATAAAGTATATACTGGGCCCCATATACTGCTGCACAGTATAGTTGCCCCATATAGTATATAATGGGCTCCATAAATTGCTCCATACAGTATAATGGCCCCATATAATATATAGTGGGTCTCATATATTGCTCCATACAATACAATGGCCCCATATAGTGCTCCATACAGTATAATGACCACATATAGTGCTCCATACAGTATAAAGGGCCCCATATATTGCTCCATACAGTATATACTGGGCCCCATAAATTGTTCCACACAGTATGATTGCCCCATATAGTAAATAAGGGGCCCCATATATTACTCCATACAGTATAATGGCTATATACAGTATATACTGGGCCCCATATATTGCTCCATACAGTATATACTGGGCCCCATATATTGCTGCACAGTATAATGGCCCCATATAATAAATAAAGGGCCACATTTTTTGCTTCATACTGTATATACTGGGCCTCATATATTTCTCCATACAGTATATACTGGTCACCATAAATTGATCCATACAGTATAATGGCCACATAGAGTATATAATGAGCCCTATGTATTGCTCCATACAGTATAATTGCCCCATATATTGCTCCATACAGTATAATGGCACCACATATTATATAATGGGCCAAATATATTGCTCCATACAGTATATACTGGGCCACATATATTGCTGCACAGTATAATGGCCCCATATAATATATAAAGGGCCACAATTTTTGCTCCATACTGTATATACTTTGCCCCATATATTGCTCCATACAGTATAATGGCCACATATAGTATATAATAGGCCCCATATATTGCTCCATACAGTGTAATGGCCACATATAGTATATAATAGGTCCCATCTATTGCTCCATACAGTGTAATGGCCACATATATACTATCTAATGGGCCCCATATATTGCTCCATACAGTATATACTGGGCCCCATATGTTGCTACACAGTATAATGGCCCCATATATTATATAAAAGGCCCCATATTTTGCTCCATACTGTATATACTGGGCCCCATAAATTGATCTATACAGTATAATGGTCACATATAGTATATGATGTGCCCCATATATTGCTCCATACAGTATATACTGGGCCCCATATACTGCTGCACAGTATAATTGCCCCATACAGTATATAATGGGCTCCATAAATTGATCCATACAGTATAATGGCCCTATATAATATATAGTGGGTCCCACATATTGCTCCATACAATATAATGGCCCCATATAGTGCTCCATACAGTATAATGACTACATATAGTGCTCCATACAGTATAAAGGGCCCCATATATTGCTCTATACAGTATATACTGGGCTCCATAAATAGTTCCACACAGTATAATTGTCCCACATAGTATATAATGGGCCCTATATATTACTCCATACAGTATAATGGCTACATACAGTATATACTGGGCCCCATATATTGCTCCATACAGTATATACTGGGCCCCATATATTGCTGCACAGTATAATGGCCCCATATAATAAATAAAGGGCCACATTTTTTGCTCCATACTGTATATACTGGGCCTCATATATTTCTCCATACATTATATACTAGGCACCATAAATTGATCCATACAGTATAATGGCCCCAAATAGTATATAATGGGCCCTATGTATTGCTCCATACAGTATAATCGACCTTAATAATATATAATGGGCCCCATATATTGCTCCATACAGTATATACTGGGCCCCATATACTGCTGCACAGTATAATTGCCCCATATAGTATATAATGTGCTCCATTAATTGCTCCATACAGTGTAATGGCCCCATATAATATATAATGCGTCTCATATATTGCTCCATACAATATAATGGCCCCATATAGTGCTCCATACAGTGTAATGACCACATATAGTGCTCTATATAGTATAATGGGCCCCATATATTGCTTCATACAGTATATACTGGACCCCATAAATTGCTGCACAGTATAATGGGCCCCATATATTGCTGCACAGTATAATGGCCCCATATAATACATAAAGGGCCATATTTTTTGCTCCATACTGTATATACTGGGCCTCATAAATTGCTTCATACAGTATAATTGCCCCATATATTGCTCCATACAGTGTAATCGCAACATATAGTATATAATGGGCCCCATATATTGCTCCATACAGTATAATGGCCCCATATAATATATAATGGGTCTCATATATTGCGACATACAATATAATGGCCCCATATAGTGCTCCATACAGTATAATGACCACATATAGTGCTCCATACAGTATAATGGTCCCCATATATTACTCCATACAGTATATACTGGGCCCCATAAATTGTTCCACACAGTATAATTGCCCCGTATAGTATATAATGGGCCCCATATATTACTCCATACAGTATAATGGCTCCGTACAGTATATACTGGGCCCCATATATTGCTCCATACAATATATACTGGGCCCCATATATTGCTGCACAGTATAATGGCCCCATATAATACATAAAGGGCCACATTTTTTGCTCCATACCGTATATACTGGGCCTCATATATTGCTCCATACAGTATATACTCGGCCCCATACATTGATCCATACAGTATAATGGCCCCATATAGTATATAATGGGCCCTATGTATTGCTCAATACAGTATAATGGCCCTATATAATATATAATGGGCCCCATACATTGCTCCATACAGTATAATTGCCCCATATATTGCTCCATACAGTGTAATCGCAACATATAGTATATAATGGGCCCCATATATTGTTCCATACGGTATAATGGCCCCATATAGTATATAATGGGCCCCATATATTGCTCCATACAGTATATACTGGGCCCCATATATTGCTCCATACAGTATATACTGGGCGCCATATATTGCTGCACGGTATAATGGCCCCATATAGTATAAAATGGGCTCCATAAATTGCTCCATACAGTATAATGGCCCTATATTATATATAATGGGCCCAATATATTGCTCCATACAATATAATGGCGCCATATAGTGCTCCATACAGTATAATGACCAAATATAGTATATCATAGGCCTCATATAGTGCTCCATACAGTATAATGTGCCCCATATATTGCCCCATACAGTATATACTGGGCCCCATAAATTGTTTCATACAGTATAATTGCCCCGTATAGTATATAATGGGCCCCATATATTGCTCCATACAGTATAATGGCTCCATACAGTATATACTGGGCCTCGTATATTGCTTCATACAGTATAATGGTCCCATATATTATATAATGGGCCCCGTATATTGCTACATACAGTATATACTGGGCCCCATAAATTGATCCACAGTATAATGGCCCCATGTAGTATATAATGGGCCTCATATATTGCTTCATACCGTATAATGGCCCCATATAGTATATAATAGGCCCCATATATTGCTCCATACAGTATATAATGGGCCCCATATATTGCTCCATACAATATATACTGGCTCCATACAGTATATACTGAGCCCCATATATTGCTCCACAGCATAATGGCCCCTTTTAATATATAAAGAGAAACTTTTTTGCTCCATACTGGATATACTGGGCCCAATATATTGCTCCATACAGTATAATGACCCCATATAGTATATAATGGGCCCCATATATTGGTCCATACAGTATATACTGGTCCCCCATATATTGCTCCATACAGTATAATGGCTTCATATAGTATATACTGGGCCCCATATATTGCTCCATACAGTATAATGGCCCCATATAGTATATAATAGGCCCCATATATTGCTCCATACAGTATATAATGGGCCCCATATATTGCTCCATACAGTATATACTGGGCCCCATATACTGCTCCATACAGTATAATGGCCCCATATAGTATATAATGGGCCCCATATTTTGCTCCATACAGTATATAATGGGCCCCATATAATGCTCCATACAGTATATACTGGGCCCCATATATTGCTGCACAGTATAATGGCCCCATATAGTTTATAATTGGCTCCATAAATTGCTAAATACAGTATAATGGCCCCATATAATATATAATGGGCTCCATATATTGCTCCATACAGTATAATGGCCCCATATAGTGCTCCATACAGTATATTGACCACATATAGTATATAATAGGCCCCATATAGTGCTCCATACAGTATAATGGGCCCCATATTTTGCTTTATTTTGCTTCATACAGTATAATGGCTCCATATAGTATATAATGGGCCCCATATATAGTTCCATACAGTATAATAGCCCCTTATAGTAAATAATGGGCCCCACATATTGCTCCATACTGTATAATGGTCCCATATAGTGCTCCATACAGTATATACTGGACCCCATATATTGCTCCATAAAGTATAATGGCCCCATATAGTATATAATGAGCCCCATATATTTTTCCATACAGTTTAATGGCCCCTTATATTGCTCCATACAGTGTATAATGGGCCCCATATATTGCTCCATACAGTATAATGGCCCCTTATCTATAATATTACCGGGGATGCGTATCTGAAGCCTTTATAGACTGCGCATGCATGACGCGCAGTCTGGCTCCAGGCAGAATCACGCATCCAGCCGTTACAGGTAAGAGGAGTGTATGGCGCGGTATACGTAGACACTGAACGTATACCGCGATCTCCGGCGCCATACTTAGATACTTACCTGACCGGGAGGAGCGTTGCCGCGGCGCCTCTCTATGCCGGAGACCGGGGCAGGAGTAAGGCGTCGGATCGGAAACCAGGATGGGGATGAGGGGTGCCGTGCATACCGGGATTGGGGGTGAGGGGTGCCATGCATACCGGGATTGGGGGTGAGGGGTGCCAAGCATACCGGGATTGGGGGTGAGGGGTGCCATGCATACCGGGATTGGGGGTGAGGGGTGCCATGCATACCAGGATTTGGGGATGAGGGGTGCCATGCATACCGGGATTGGGGGTGAGGGGTGCCAAGCATACCGGGATGAGGGATACCATACAAACCAGGATAGGGATGAGGGATGGGGTACCATGCATACCGGGATAGGGATGAGGAGTACCACACATACCAGGATAGGGATGAGGAGTACCATACAAACCAGGATAGGGATGAGGGATGGGGTACCATGCATACCGGGATAGGGATGAGGAGTACCACACATGCCAGGATAGGGATGAGGAGTACCATACATACCAGGGTTGGGATGAGGGGGCCACGCATACCAGGATTGGGGGTGAGGGGTGCCATGTGACTCGCCCCTTGGGCCGTGGGGCACTCGGATCCGGGCAATAGGGAAACGGTGGGAGTAGTAGTGGCAACCCGGTTCCGTGGCTCAGGGTGGTCAGGACAGTGGTAGTCCGTTATGTGCTGTTGATTATGTCCGACTACGCCACCCGTGGATTGCGGTTATTAGGAACCGCCGCTGCATGCAGACCGCTGGGACTGATGATGTGTGCAGCTGGGGTAGTGTGACTCCCCACGGGAAGAGTGCGGCCGCAGGGCAGTATAATGGATGGTGGGAGTGATGCTAGTGAGAGTCCCAGTGCTGATAGTGCTGGAGGAGCAAGGAGCACACAGAAAACAGGTTGCAGTCCAGGGTCTTTACTAAAACAAGTAAACTGACCCACAAACAGTCCCGGCTAGGAGGGGACCTGGATGTCTGAGAGCAACGGGGAAATTGGCCCTGGTCAGGGTGAGGGTGTAGGCCTACCGTGCTTTCTGTGCTCCTTCTGGCTATCTCCTCTTTATAGGGTAACAGCCCACGCTTCTGAGCTCTCCGTGTATTCTCGCCTGTATGGCCTGCGACGTGGGTTCCTTTCTGCTCCCAGCCTTGTACGGCTTTACTGGTCCCTTCGGTTGTGGCAGGGCCTCCAGGCTTCTTAGGCCAAGGAATATACAGTCCCCTGCGGACTGGTTATCTGCTGGAGAATGTGGAATCCTCCCAGCCTCAGACACCAAAGTCTGGTAAATTAAGTCCGTTATCTGCCAAGACAGGCTCTCTTCGCCTCTTGTCTCTGGCTTGTGGCTCTCCTACTGCCACACTTCCTCTTAGGGTGCAATACAACTGTCCCTCTCTGCTCTGGGACCTGAATCCTGAGACAGGTCGTCCAGTTCTCCCTAACCCTGCCCCCAGTACCAGCTTTTATAGGGGCAGCCAGCTCCCCCTACTGGCCTGAGACAGGAGGCATTGCATGCTAATATTCCCCTGACCAGAGAACCTCCCCCTTGCTCTCAGACACAGCTTTATTACACTTTGTGGCATCCAGGCCAGGGAGACACACCATGCATACCAGGATTGGGGATGAGGGGTGCCATGCATGCCAGGATTGGGATGAGGGGTGCCATGCATGCCAGGATTGGGATGAGGGGTGCCATGTATACCAGGATTGGGGATGAGGGGTGCCATGCATGCCAGGATTGGGATGAGGAGTGCCATGCATACCAGGATTGGGATGAGGGGTGCCATGCATGCCAGGATTGGGATGAGGGGTGCCATGCATACCAGGATGGGGATGAGGGGTGCCATGCATACCAGGATTGGGATGAGGGTTGCCATGCATACCAGGATTGGGGATGAGGGGTGCCATGCATACCAGGATTGGGGGATGAGGAGTGCCATGCATACCAGGATAGGATGGTGGGGACAGGATGGAGGCAGCACAAATACCAGGAGGGGGGGCAGCACATACCAGCATGGGAGACCATATACCAATAAAAATGCTCGCCACCTGGGCGTAGAACGGGTTCAATAGCTCGTAGTATATAATGGGCCACCCTCATATTTTGCTCCATACAGTATATACTGGACCCCATATATTGCTCCATAAAGTATAATGGCCCCATATAGTATATAATGAGCCCCATATATTGTTCCATACAGTTTAATGGCCCCTTATATTGCTCCATACAGTGTATAATGGGCCCCATATATTGCTCCATACAGTATAATAGCCCCTTGTAGTATATAATCGGCCCCATATATTGCTCCATACAGTATAATGGCCCCTTATCTATAATATTACCTGGGATGCGTGTCTCTATCTGAAGCCTTTATAGACAACGCATGCATGACGCGCAGTCTGGCTCCAGGCAGAATCACGCATCCAGCCGTTACAGGTAAGAGGAGTGTATGGCGCGGTATACGTAGACACTGAACGTATACCGCGATCTCTGGCGCCATACTTAGATACTTACCTGACCGGGAGGAGCGTTGCCGCGGCGCCTCTCTATGCCGGAGACCGGGGCAGGAGTAAGGCGTCAGATCGGAAACCAGGATGGGGATGAGGGGTGCCGTGCATACCGGGATTTGGGGTGAGGGGTGCCATGCATACCGGGATTGGGGGTGAGGGGTGCCAAGCATACCGGGATGAGGGATACCATACAAACCAGGATAGGGATGAGGGATGCGGTACCATGCATACCGGGATAGGGATGAGGAGTACCACACATGCCAGGATAGGGATGAGGAGTACCATACATACCAGGGTTGGGATGAGGGGGCCACGCATACCAGGATTGGGGGTGAGGGGTGCCATGTGACTCGCCCCCTGGGCCGTGGGGCACTCGGATCCGGGCAATAGGGAAACGGTGGGAGTAGTAGTGGCAACCCGGTTCCGTGGCTCAGGGTGGTCAGGACAGTGGTAGTCCGTTATGTGCTGATGATTATGTCCGACTACGCCTCCCGTGGATTGCGGTTGTTAGGAACCGCCGCTGCATGCAGACCGCTGGGGCTGATGATGTGTGCAGCTGGGGTAGTGTGACTCCCCACGGGAAGAGTGCGGCCCCAGGGCAGTATAATGGATGGTGGGAGTGATGGTAGTGAGAGTCCCAGTGCTGATAGTGCTGGAGGAGCAAGGAGCACACAGACAACAGGTTGCAGTCCAGGGTCTTTACTAAAACAGGTAAACTCACCCACAAACAGTCCCGGCTAGGAGGGGACCTGGATGTCTGAGAGCAACGGGGAAATTGGCCCTGGTCAGGGTGAGGGTGTAGGCCTACCGTGCTTTCTGTGCTCCTTCTGGCTATCTCCTCCTTATAGGGTAACAGCCCACGCTTCCGAGCTCTCCGTGTATTCTCGCCTGTATGGCCTGCGACGTGCGTTCCTTTCTGCTCCCAGCCTTGTACGGCTTTACTGGTCCCTTCGGTTGTGGCAGGGCCTCCAGGCTTCTTAGGCCAAGGAATATACAGTCCCCTGGGGACTGGTTATCTGCTGGAGAATGTGGAATCCTCCCAGCCTCAGACACCAAAGTCTGGTAAATTAAGTCCGTTATCTGCCAAGACAGGCTCTCTTCGCCTGTTGTCTCTGGCTTGTGGCTCTCCTACTGCCACACTTCCTCTTAGGGTGCAATACAACTGTCCCTCTCTGCTCTGGGACCTGAATCCTGAGACAGGTCGTCCAGTTCTCCCTAACCCTGCCCCCAGTACCAGCTTTTATAGGGGCAGCCAGCTCCCCCTACTGGCCTGAGACAGGAGGCATTGCATGCTAATGTTCCCCTGACCAGAGATCCTCCCCCTTGCTCTCAGACACAGCTTTATTACACTTTGTGGCATCCAGGCCAGGGTGACACATTCCCCCCTAGTGAAATTTAGTACTAAACAATAAACAAAGACAATATGCACAACCATAAAACATTAACAGACAGACGACGCACAGATTGAGTTCTTAAGGTCACAGTGTGGTCTGTGACCAGGTGTCCATATCACCAACACAACGGGGAGCCTTAACCAGGTGGGGGTCTGTCCTATCCCAAGTCCTTTACAGTCTTAGTTCATTCCTGGGTTAGGCTCCAAACGCAGTCCATACAAGGTCCCGGTTATTAAAAGTCCATAACCTTCGAGTCTGTGCGGCAACTGTAAGGAACTGAAACACACAATTACTAATCTCGCATGTAACTTGGCAAACAATTCAACATTTGGCAACAGGGTTATTTACAATTTTAGCGCGCTCTATATTCTCCAGCGAGCGGGTATCTGCCCCTTTGTGCTCCTGGTTGACCTCCTTAACTTATTGTCTGGTGGTGGACTGACTTGGCTTTCCCCACTAGCGTTAGGGGTGCAGCTACCAGCTGGGTGTACAGGTAGGGCAGGCAGCTGTCTGCGGGTCCTTTGGCTTACCGCAGGCATAGCAGGCTCACTGTCAGCAGAGGGTTGACTCTCCTGGGCTGCTGGTACAGGCTCTTCTGCCTCTGGAACCGCTTACTCCTCTTCACCTTCCGGCTCTGGTGTTGGTTGTTGCTGTGCCGGTTGCAGGAAATGCAGGACGGGTACCACTATGGCATCATTTATGCGAGTCCAGGACTGAGGGAACTCTCCGAGAACGGTGCTGATCATTTCTTCCTTGTCCTCTGCAGGTTCAAGGTCACTCTGATCCTCTTCTGCACTACGGAGTTGCTCGGGGCATCTTTTGAGGTGGTCCCTGGAGACGACACTAGTGGTTTCTCCTCTGTCCTTGGTGATTACGCACACCTTTGGGTTGTCGTGGTCAGACTGCAGTACGGTGTAGGGTTCCCTTTCCCACTGGTCGTCCAACTTATGTAGCCTTCTCTTCCGCTTCAGGACTTGCTCACCAGGTTCTAGGGGACCAGCAGGGGCGTGTTGGTTGAAGAGTTTTTCTTGCCTCTCTCTCACCTGGGCCAGGCTTTTCTCCACACTCTCCTGTACCTTCTTGTACTCCAGTTGCCTTTCCGTATCCCAATCTGCATCCGGGGAGGTGTCCTCAGGTGTTAGGACTCCCATCTCCAGGTCTACAGGCAGCTTACCTGGTCTGGCTCGCATCAGGTAAGCCGGGGTGCAGTTGGTAGCGTTCACCGGGATATGATTGTATAAGTCTATCAGGTCCGGCAGTTTTTCTGGCCACAGGCTGCGTTCCTCCAGGGGCAACGTCTTCAGGAGATCAATGATTATATTGTTCATCTTCTCACACATCCCGTTGGTTTGTGGGTGGTAAGGCGTTGTACGAATTTTCTTACAGCCATAGAGGTTGCAGAACTCCTGGAAGATTTCAGCCTCGAACACTGGACCCTGGTCTGTCAGGACCTGTTCCGGATACCCGTGTGGACGGCAGAAGTATTGCTGGAAGGCTCTGGCCGCTGTTTGGGCTGTCAAGTCCTTTACCGGGACCACCACTAGAAAACGGGAATAGTGGTCCACGATTGTCAGGGCATAGATGTATCCTGACCGGCTGGGAGCCAATTTGACATGGTCCAGAGCTACCAGCTCAAGAGGCTGCTGGGTGACGATGGGCCTCAAGGGTGTCTTCTGGCTGGTGCGGTCCTTCCTCCTTAGGTGACAAGGGCCACAGTCTCTGCACCATTTTTCTACAGCTCCTCTCATGCCGACCCAAAAGAACCTTCCTCTTAGCAGGAACTCCAGTTTCTTCCAACCGAAGTGCCCCGCTCTGTCATGGTAAGCCCCCAGGACCATAGCTGCATCCCGCCTTGGGACCACGACTTGCCAGGTCAGCTCGTGCGTCCGGTGGTTGACAATCCTTCTGCACAACTTGCCTTCATAGAGGAACAGTTTTCTCATCTCCTTCCATAGCTTGGCTTCCTCTGGGGCATCCGGATCCATGCGGGCGTCTTCCTGGGTCAACAGATCTTTCACCAGGCGGATGGCAGGGTCACTATCTTGGGTCTCGGCCCAGCTGTGGTGAGGTAGGGGATTGATTATCACGGTTGTTAGATCCTCCTCCTTCACGCGGTGGGAGTATTGAGCGGCTCCATACCGGTGAAACGCGGGGAGTTCTACCTCCTCCAGCTCTTCTGGGTCTTCGTCACCTTCAGGTAAGTGAGGCATTCTTGATAGGACGTCCGCGTTGGCATTGGTTTTGCCTGCCCGGTACTTGATCACGAAGTCATAGTTGGAGAGACGGGCCATCCACCGCTGTTCCAGGGCACCCAGTCTTGCATTGTCCAGGTGTGTCAACGGGTTGTTGTCCATGTACACGGTGAACTTCGCGGAGGCCAGGTAATGCTTGAAGCGTTCCGTCACGGCCCACACCACCGCCAAGAATTCTAGCTTGAAGGAGCTGTAATTCTCCGGGTTCCTCTCGGTGGGCCTCAGCTTCCGGCTGGCGAATGCGATCACCCGTTCTCTGCCCTGTTGGTTTTGGGACAGTACGGCTCCCAGTCCCACATTACTGGCGTCTGTGTGGAGAATGAAAGGCTGGCCATAATCAGGGTAGGCCAGGATCTCATCCCCCGTGAGGGCCATCTTTAGCTGGCAGAAGCACTCCTCTTCCGGTTTATCCCACTTGAAGGGTGGCTTTTGACTTCTGGACTTAGACTGTCCGATCAGGAGGTCCTGCATAGGAGCTGCCATCTTAGTGAACCCGGGGATGAACCTTCGGTAGTAGCCTACCAACCCGAGAAACTGTCTCACCTCTTTGATGTTCGAGGGGCTTGGCCAGCTCTTGATTGCCGTGACCTTGTCAGGGTCGGGGGCCACTCCTTCCGCGCTTACCACGTGCCCTAGGTACTGGACCTTTGGTTTCAACAAGTGACACTTCGATGGTTTCACCTTCAGGCCGTAGCCTGCCAGGGCTTCGAACACCTCGGCCAGGTGCTTGAGATGGTCCTCGTAGGTCTTCGAATAGACTATCACGTCGTCCAGGTAAAGGAGGACCGTCTCGAAGTTTTGGTGCCCTAGACAGCATTCCATCAGCCGCTGGAAGGTCCCTGGTGCATTGCAGAGCCCAAAAGGCATACAGTTGAATTCGCTCAGTCCCATCGGGGTGGTGAAGGCGGTCTTCTCCTTGTCAGCCTCTGCCACAGGAACCTGCCAGTACCCGCTAGTAAGGTAAAAGTAGAAAAGAAGTTAGCAGATTTTAGTGCGGCTAAAGACTCCTCTATTCTAGGCAGCGGATATGCGTCTTTGTGGGTGATACGGTTGATTTGTCTATAGTCCACGCACATTCTCATGGTGCCGTCTTTCTTTTTGACCAGAACCAAGGGGGCTGCCCAGGGGTTACAGCTGTCTCTAATAACCCCAGCTTCTTTCATCTCTCTTAGCATGCCCTTTGCGTTCTGATAATGTGCAGGGGGTACAGGTCTGTGTCTCTCTTTTATTGGTGGGTGGCTCCCTGTGGGGATGTGGTGTTCTATCCCTTTTACTCTGCCGAAGTCTAGCGGGTGCTTACTAAAGACTCTCTCGTACCCCTGTACCACCCGGTAGACTCCTTGTTTTTGGTGCAGGGGAGTGGAGTCAGCACCCACGTAGAGTTTCTGGCACCAGTCCTCCTTTTGTTTCTGGGAGCCATTACCCTCCGCCTGAGGAGATGGAGGCAAGGGTTCCACGGCCCTGATAGCCTTGTGTTCGACAACAAACAGTTTGGCGAGTGTAGCGTACCTGGGTAAGTGTACTTCCCTCTCCCCAATGTTGAGGATGCGGACGGGCACCCTCCCATGACGGACATCAACCACCCCCCGGGCTGTCAAAATGGTGGGCCTGCTGTCTGAGTACACGGGTTCTACCATGGCTTGGTAGTCTCTACCTCTCAACCCGATTGCAGTCCGACACCAGATCATCATTTCACTTTTGGGAGGCATGGAAATGGGGAATGGGTCACTCAGTCTTACGCTACCGATCTCACCACCAGACAGTTCTACCTGCTGCCGTCTCATCAGGGCTTTTATCTCCTTGTTGAGGTCTCTCTGTTGGCTGGAACTAGCATTCACCGCCACCTGTTGTAGAATTACAATTACCTCTGAAAGACAATTTTCAATTACGTTAGTACCCACAGTTATTTTAGGGTGACTTTCACGACGGTCAATGTCCACAATAATTACTCCCTGTGCCGGTAGTTCAACTTTACCAATTTTAATGGTCATCTCCTTGAACCCCATCTGCGGCACGGGTAAGCCATTACTGGCGATGATGCTCAAGTTACTGTCTGGATACCGTGTGATATCAGCATCAGTCCAATACTGCTTAAAAAGTACATAAGGGATAGTGGTTATTGCGACCCAGTATCCAGCAAGGCGCTCATGGGGATACCGTCCAGCACCACGGGTAAAACCGGGCGCCCCCCAACGTACTTATCACGCCAATTATAAGGGCCTGGTGATCTTATGCCTGGGGGTTGGCCCTCTGCCCCAGGTTGGACCCGTTTAAATTACAGTACCTGGAAATGTGTCCGGGCCGGTTACATCGACGGCAAATGGGCTGTCCATCCTCTGCGCAGCGGTCTGTGGGCCTCCCTCGGAACGACGGGATCCTCCTCTGTCGACGCCACGGGACATCCTCCGGACTTGAAGCCAGCTCGATGGGTCTTGACGGGTCCACTTGTAACGCCTGGACGGTCCTGGTCAACGCCGCGACGCTCCTGGTCAGCTACTGGACTTGGTGGTGCAGGTCTTTCGACGGGGCTTGGTTCAGGGCCTGTGCATCAGCCCCCACGGGGTCCATAGAGGAGGGCGCCGCCTCCTGGTGGTAGGTGAGAGCAGGGCGCCGGGGGTTTATAGCGCCACTGGTTGCAGATTCACGGAGCACCCTTATGGCCCTGTCCTTAAATTGGGCAAAAGTCAGGTCGGGGTTCTGAAAGAACATGAGGCGCAGCTGGGCCCTGTGGGCGCTGGACAGCAGACCTTCTATGAATTGTTCTGTTAGCAGTTTATCTGTTTCCTGCACACTGCCAGGGTCAGTTTGTTGGATAGCCCTCAAGGCTTCCTGCAGATTTAGGGCATAGTCTCTGATGCTGTCCTGAGCCCGCTGCTTACATCCATAGAACCTCATTTTAATTTCAGCGGCGGTACGTGTGTCAAAGGTACCCTGCAGCTGGGCCAGAATACCCTTCACATTCCTTTTCTCCTCAGTGGGCCATGATTTTACCTCCCTTTGGGCTGCGCCAGTTAACTGCCCTGTTAGTATGCTGACCTTCTGTTCCTCTGTCAGGGGGTAGACTTGGAACAAACTGTACAGCCTTTCCTTAAAGTCAGTTAGGGCATGGGGCTCCCCTGAGTACTTGCGCAGCCAGGCCGCTCCAGGGATGTAGGGCAGGGAAAAGGGCATCACCGCTGCTGCAGCTGCGTTGGTGGTAGTGGGCGCCTCTGTGTCCGACATCTTCCTCCCCCCTAGTTAAGCGTGGCCTACCTTCCGACGATCCTCTTCTGTAGGCCGCGGCTCCGCTGCTGCTGCTCTGGATGAGGACCTTGCGTCGCGTCCTGATGACGTCAGCGTCGCTCTCTCTCCCTTCCAGGACCTTGCGCAGCGTCGGTGCGTGGGGCGGAGCTTCGGGTCTCGCGCGGTTTGGACGTCCACGCCCCTCTTCTTCCCGTGCAGTGTCCTGAAGATGGCGTCCGATGGCGGGAAAACGGCTGGAGATGGCGGGAACCGGCGGAAGATGGCGGGAGACGGCTGGAAATGGCGGGAAACGGCTCCGGATGGCGGGAAACCTCTTTTCAGGTAAGTGCAAAGTCTTTTCTAGGCACGCAATACCCGTTTGTGGCGGGTTGGTTTCAATCCTGCCGACTACGCTAAAGCTGGGTCGTGGGGCACTCGGATCCGGGCAATAGGGAAACGGTGGGAGTAGTAGTGGCAACCCGGTTCCGTGGCTCAGGGTGGTCAGGACAGTGGTAGTCCGTTATGTGCTGATGATTATGTCCGACTACGCCACCCGTGGATTGCGGTTGTTAGGAACCGCCGCTGCATGCAGACTGCTGGGGCTGATGATGTGTGCAGCTGGGGTAGTGTGACTCCCCACGGGAAGAGTGCGGCCCCAGGGCAGTATAATGGATGGTGGGAGTGATGGTAGTGAGAGTCCCAGTGCTGATAGTGCTGGAGGAGCAAGGAGCACACAGACAACAGGTTGCAGTCCAGGGTCTTTACTAAAACAAGTAAACTGACCCACAAACAGTCCCGGCTAGGAGGGGACCTGGATGTCTGAGAGCAACGGGGAAATTGGCCCTGGTCAGGGTGAGGGTGTAGGCCTACCGTGCTTTCTGTGCTCCTTCTGGCTATCTCCTCTTTATAGGGTAACAGCCCACGCTTCCGAGCTCTCCGTGTATTCTCGCCTGTATGGCCTGCGACGTGGGTTCCTTTCTGCTCCCAGCCTTGTACGGCTTTACTGGTCCCTTCGGTTGTGGCAGGGCCTCCAGGCTTCTTAGGCCAAGGAATATACAGTCCCCTGCGGACTGGTTATCTGCTGGAGAATGTGGAATCCTCCAGCCTCAGACACCAAAGTCTGGTAAATTAAGTCCGTTATCTGCCAAGACAGGCTCTCTTCGCCTCTTGTCTCTGGCTTGTGGCTCTCCTACTGCCACACTTCCTCTTAGGGTGCAATACAACTGTCCCTCTCTGCTCTGGGACCTGAATCCTGAGACAGGTCGTCCAGTTCTCCCTAACCCTGCCCCCAGTACCAGCTTTTATAGGGGCAGCCAGCTCCCCCTACTGGCCTGAGACAGGAGGCATTGCATGCTAATGTTCCCCTGACCAGATAACCTACCCCTTGCTCTCAGACACAGTTTTATTACACTTTGTGGCATCCAGGCCAGGGTCACACACCATGCATACCAGGATTGGGGATGAGGGGTGCCATGCATACCAGGATTGGGGATGAGGGGTGCCATGCATACCAGGATTGGGGGATGAGGAGTGCCATGCATACCAAGATAGGATGGTGGGGACAGGATGGAGGCAGCACAAATACCAGGAGGGGGGGCAGCACATACCAGCATGGGAGACCATATACCAATAAAAATGCTCGCCACCTGGGCGTAGAACGGGTTCAATAGCTCGTAGTATATAATGGGCCACCCTCATATTTTGCGACATACAGTATAATGGCTTCATATAGTATATACGGGGCCCCATATATTGCTCCATACAGTATAATGGCCCCATACAGTATATACTGGGCCCCATATATTGCTCCATGCAGTATAATGGCCCCATATGATGCTGCATACATAAAACAAAATATCAATTACTCACCTCTCCCGTTCCCCGCAGGTCCGGTATACCCAGCGCATCTTCTAACTCTGGAGTGCTCAGGTCAGAGGGCGCGCTGTGGTGACGTCATTGCGCCCTCTGCCCTGACACATCAGAGTTAGAAGACACTGGAGCTGTTCGGAACGAGGAGAGATGGGGGAGGGGCTGAGGGTGGGGAGGACCCCGGTGGCTGCACGGGCCCCATAGCGCGCCATCGTTTCCCCCTCCCTGGGCCACAGTACTTGCCTGCGTGCATGGGGTGGTGTCGCCAGCCATTGTTGTCATGGTAGGTCAGTTCTGCATGCGAGCACTCCTGCATCCTCCGCTTTTAAAAAGCCAGTGCCCTTTTCCTCCTCCTCTCTGGGGCCCATCGGGAATTTCACCGGTGCCCTGCCAGGCCAGTCCGACCCTGTGTGAATGTAATGTTGTACAGAGCACAGACATATGCCGGCCCTTCCTCCAAAGTGGAACTAAACAATGTGTGCTTCATCTGTGACGTCCAAATCATAGCCCCACTGGATCCGGGA
The DNA here is from genome assembly GCF_046119375.1 of Phyllobates terribilis. Classification (NCBI taxonomy): domain Eukaryota; kingdom Metazoa; phylum Chordata; class Amphibia; order Anura; family Dendrobatidae; genus Phyllobates; species Phyllobates terribilis. The sequence goes on along the minus strand of NW_027362772.1, from coordinate 59,837,493 downwards.
CGGTTGTGAGGTATGCCGATGATTTCTGCAGGACCCACAGCTTGTTTTTCTCAGTCGCTGCTCTCCTCCTTCTCTGACTGATCACAATATTATCTATTCCAGGTCCTTCAGCTTTGTGGTAGGAGGTAACAGGTTCCCCCAGCACTCCATGTGGCTCACACCTCACACCGCTCAGTACTCTGTCAGTAATCTGCTATATATCATTGCTGCACCAGAGCCATCTAGAGGTCACAGTAATACATTGCAACACAACAAAGTAAACATTAAAAGAGAGAAAAATAAACACTCTATAGAATAAAATATTCAGTCATTTAAAGGCAGACTGAAAAATTAAATAGTTGGCAAAATACACAGAGATTACACCACTGAGAAGATGTGTTTTATTGATTAAGTGGTGTGCGCCCCTTAATGAATTTGATGCATCCAACTATAAAATACTCCATCATTAAAATTGGGGTATACAATGTCAATCTTAAATGGAAGGTGCCGTGATTTTTATTTTTGTATTAATAATTATTGAGTATATAATCAATTATTTTTAATACAAAATTAAATGCACTGGTTTAATATTTTTGAATGTATTAACTCTATCTACAGCCACAGTGGGCGGCCATATAAGTTTGCTGATGTGTAATTGTCTGAGCACGAAGCTTACACACTTCAAATATGGCAGCCTCTGTGTACTGTGTCCTCCTGCATTTCCTGCATTGTGTCACACCAGGTGTTAGTGCAACACAGAGGGAAAGGGAGCCCAGACACTAGGGAAAGGGGGAAGTGGAGACCTCCTAGTCTGGTCTAGCGTCACCCTGTTTCAACTACCATCCCTATATTGCCTCTTCAGCAATCGCCGCACACGTGCCTCGCCCTACTTTCCCTGGCGCATGGCTACGGCTAGGGATGGAAGGAGATGAGCACTAGTCAACCTCCACTAAACACTATAGACAACAAGGGAAGACAAAACACGGGGAAATTGCTTAGCTTTAGATGAGTCCAAATATGCACACGGCCTCAAGCTCCAGAGAGGACAAAGTACTGCTCCGTCTAAGCCTCACAAGTAGAAGTGAATATTGCCAGCGACTCCCTCTCAGACACACCAGATATATATAAACCCAGGCCAGAGAGCTAATTAGCAAGAGAGAGGTAGCCGCTCGGTCCTAAAGACAGCCTCTTATCTAAGAAGCTGTCTGCAATGCCAAACGTAGAGATCTCCTGCAACCCACTGCAGGGCGACTGTCACCTCTGACACACCCGTGACACATTGTGGCTGCCTGCTGCTGTGACCTAGGCACGCCTCCTGGGCTGTCCAGGTCACAACTGTGGGAGGAGATCGGCACCATGTTTTTTGAAGCCCATAGCTGTACTGCGAGCTACACTTTCCCCCTGTCACCATTCACACAGCTCAGTGCGAGCAGTGACAGGAGGCGCAGGGATGCGGTGAATGCTGAGCGGAGGTCCAGGATGACATGAGTATCGCAGTGTTCAGTAGACTTATATAGCAGGATAGGAAGTATTTCCGCGCTCTCCAAAGAGACAAATGTTGGTAATAGAATTGTAGGTTTATTGTCAATGCGTTTCAGAGTCCACAGACTCCTTCCTCAGGACAACCATACATAACCAGTTACAGGCATACATGGTTTAAATGCAGAAAAAAAAAAATGGCACCAAGTGCAGAGGGAGGGGTAAGTACAGTCACATGTCTAAATACATGCACATGACAGCTGATCTGATCAGCTATCATGTGCCTCTAACAACTGCGGAAGGATCCGAGATCCACCCGTAGTTGTTAACCAGTTAAATGCTGCTGTCAATCACTGACAGTGGCATTTAAAATAAGCGTCAGCCGAAAGCGCATCATATGTCCCGCCCATGGATTGTCATGACAGCCAAGGGCTCTGCAGAAGACCCCTGTGCTTGTCATTGGGAATCTTCTATGAACGCCGGCGTGTGGCCGGCATTCGTGGGAGATCGTGATTTTTGCTACAAATAGCAGTGCTGAAGCCCTGCTATGTGTAGCACAAGCGATTAGATGATCGAAGCTTCAGGTCCCATAAGAAGAAAATTGAAGCAAGTAAAAAAAAAGTTTAAAAATATATTTTAACAATAAAAAAAACAAACGTTCAAATCATCCCCCTTTTGCCCCATAGAAAATAAAACAATAACAAAAAAATAAAATAAACATATTTGGTATCGCTCTGTTCAGAATCTCCCGATCTATAAAAATATAAAGTAAATTAATCCCATCTGTAAACGGAGTAACGAGAAAAACATCGAAAAGCCAGAATTACGTTTTTTGATCGCCTCAACGTTGTAATAAAATGCAAAAAAGGGCGATCAAAACATCAGATCTACCCCAAAATCGTATCAATAAAAACATCAGCTTGTTGCGCAAAAAATAAGCCCTCAACCGGCCCCAGATCCCAAAACATGGAGACGCTACGGGTCTCGGAAAATGGCGACATAAGCTAATTTTTTTTCCTTACAAATTTCAGATTTTGTTTCACCACTTAGATTAAGAAGAACCTCTCCATGTTTGGTATCTGCGAGCTCGTAATGACCTGGAGAATCATAATGGAGGGCAGTTTTACCATTTAGAGAACATGATCAAAAAAAATTGTGGAAATGAACTTTTTTTTCAATTTCACAGCATTTTGAATTCTTTTCCCGGTTTCCAGTACACTATATGGTAAAATCAATGGTGTCATTCAAAAACACAACTCGTCCCCCAAAAAACAAGCCCTCGTACGGCCATATTGACGGAAGAATAAATAAGTTATGGCTCTGGGAAAAAGGGGAGCAGAAAACCAAAGAGCGAAAATGGAAAATCGCAAGGTCGTGAAGGGGTTAAAAACAAATGTTAATATTAAAAAAAAAAAAATAACAGTTTACATGTTTTCAATTGCCGAAAATAAAATTTTGATGGCACATTCCCTTTAATGAATGTCCTGATATGATATCTAATGAGATTTCAGTCCCTCTGTATGTAAATTAAAGCTCAGATTATCTCCACAGCTTCATATTATAAGCAGAATTACAACACGCACACATGAAATACACTGAAGAGAAATAAGAGCGTTCTGTCCCTTTAAATTCAGTGTGTTACATAACACTGCTCAGCCAATAGGATCGCTGGATTTGAATTTGAAAATAAAGCAAACTGTCATTCATCCTCAGTCTGTTACAGGACAGTGAGCGGTGAAGATGGATGTCGGTGAGTGCTCCCATCCCATCATCTGATGTCACTGATCTCACCTAAATTCAATATAGGAGAGAACGGCTGCTGTCACCTGCCACTAGGGGGAGCTATCAGTACAATATATATCTACTGGTGCACTGTGCTCCCCCTAGTGGCTGCAGGAAAGCAGAATTGTATCATTAGGTCACACAGGACACTCTGCTGCCAGTATTATTTATTGAGGGGTTTATGCCACTGTTGTCAATGGGATGAGTGTGCTGGCACTGATAATGGGGGTTAGGCTTTATCCGCTGTTAATGAAGTCACTTTGGCAGTTGTTTTTAGGGGGTTTCCTGTACTTATGGGAATGAAGAACATAGAAATACATGAATGTCATATATCTTTATTTACACCCAGTAAAGGCTATGCTCCATGTGGTCATATGAGTGTATGTGTGTAATGGGGGTCCTATACCAGGGGGACGTTCACTACGAATAAATGTGGAAAGCTGTTTGTGTCTTTATCAGGTCTGTGACTAAAGCCCCAGTCTCACATAGCGAGCTCGCTAGCGAGATTGCTGCTGTGTCACGGTTTTGGTGACTCACCAGCGACCTCACCAGCGATGTCGCTATGTGTGACACTTTGCAACGATCAGGCCCCTGCTGTGAGGTCGCTGATCGCTGCAAAGTGTCCTGGACCATTTTTTGGTCGTTGGCCTCCCGCTGGCCAGCACACATCACTGTGTGTGACCAGCGGGACCAACGATCTGGCTGGTAACCATGGTAAACATCGGGTTACTAGGGGCACGCGCACACTTAGTAACCCGCTGTTTACCATGGATACCGCTCTGCTAAGGTGAACGGTAACCTCCCGCGCACGTAGCAGAGTGGTATCCATGGTAAACAGCGGGTTACTAGGGGCACACGCGCACTTAGTAACCCGATGTTTACCATAGTTACCAGCCTTCTCCTGCTTCAGCAGCAGGCTGGTAACGGGAGCAGGACATCGTGGAACGATTCTTTCCACAATATCGCTGCTCCCCTGATCGCTGGTGAGCCTGCCTGTTTGACAGCTCACCAGCGATGTATTAGCAACGCAGCAACGATCCCTGACAGGTCGTATCGTTGTCGGGATCGCTGCTGCATCGCTTAGTGTGACGGGGCCTTTAGTCTTTTTTGGATTCACAGCTTTTCCTATGACTACTGCAGAAGAGAATAGATACAGGATGGCCGCGAGCCGCAGATCTTGGGGGGTCAGCAGCTTTATTATAACCGGACCCCTTATCCTATTCTTCATCCCTGGTGAATGATAAGTGGACACTCATCAGATTCTGTTTTCTTTAGGACGTCTACCTCCAACAGGAATGTGTCTTCGGACCTGGACTCTTCTCATGTGAGATTATTTTTTAAAATATTTTTTTTTCCATTAATCTGAAAATATTGTGCCATTAACCCCTTAAGGACCCCGGGATTTTCCGTTTTTGCATTTTCGTTTTTTGCTCCCCTTGTTCCCAAAGTCATAGTGTTTTTATTTTTTGGTCAATATGGCCATGTGAGGGCTTATTTTTTGCGGGACGAGTTGTACTTTTAAACGCCATCACTGGTTTTACCATATCGTGTATGGGAAAACAGGAAAAAAATTCCAAGTGCGGTGAAATTGCAAAAAAAGTGCAATACTGACGCGCCCCCTGGGCCAGTGTTGTTTGGGGGATTACCCGGAGCCGGATCAGATGGGGGGGGGTTTGTAGTCTCCGAGTGGCGGTGACCCGGTCCGTTCCCAGGGTGTCAAGCTCAGTGTGTGGCAGTCCTTATAGATGTTACTAGATGTTCTTTTATGTCGACTACGCCACCCGTTGAATTGCGGTCAATACGGCCGCCGCTGCAGCAGGGTCCGCTGAGGCTGGTGATGTGTGTGCAGCTCAGGTAGTATAACCCCCAACGGGAGGGGTATAGCCTCAGGGGGTCAGGTGTAGAGGATGGTGGTTGTGGAGGTGCAGTGAGGATGGTAATGAGACTCAGAGTCGGGCTGTGCAGTTCAGGGTCTTTACTTACTGCTGTTATGCTGGTCACTCCGGCCTTGAGTGACCGCCCGAGCCGTGCTGCGTCCACCAGGTCCTGGACTCGGCCAACTCCCAAGTAATTCTGGAGCGTGATCCTGAGCTCCCTTTCTGACGTTCCTTCTCTCTGGCCTTCCCCACCAGGGATCCACCTAAGTCCGGCTCCCTCGGGCCTCTTGTTGGTAAACCCTTGTCTCTGGGTTCCCTGACCCTATTCTTGGTTTGCCTTCCGGGTGGATTTAGTGGGTGGTCGTGGCAGATCCTGCCCACGACCTCCGGTCTCTGGCTAAGGATTAGGGCCCTCCACCAGCTTGGGATCCGGTACCCTTGTGCCAACTCTTCACCCGCTGATCTAATCTTGGGTTCTTGGAGTTCTCTCTTCTCCCCCTCTGGGTCCTTCTTTCTCCTCTCTCTCTCTGGGCCTTGGAGCTGCTCTTCTCCTCTGCTCTCTTCCTCTGACTCACTCTACAAAAGACTGACAGACTGACTGACCCTGATCTAAGATGGTTCCCACCTTATATACTCCCTCTATGTGTGAGCTCAGGTGACCAGCACCCAATGAGCTCCTAGCACTACCCAGACTGCTCCCCCTATCTGCCCCTACACTACTGGGATGTTCCACCCCCCTCCCACTCCAGCCAGGGACAGACACTGTCGTACCTGCACATTTCTCTAGTGGGAGTACCATTGGTCTGTCCCCCGGAAATGGGATGTATGTAGTGCATGCAGCCTACTGAGCTCAGTTCCACACTCCATCCTTACCCGGGAGTGGAATACCACACCTCTGGCTTGAGGTGTAATACCCCTGTAGCAGCCGAATCCTCAGGGTGCTACATTCCCCCCTGGTAAATCACAGCACGTCCTCGGGCTGTCAAAGATAAAAACATCCAAAACATACAATTATTTTTCATAAACATCAACATATAAACATATAAAACATCATATATATATCAGCAATAAAACGTTTTCATAAATAACATTCTTGTAAACATTCCTGTCTCTGGTTCCTCCGGTCACGGTGCAACTTGTGACCGGGTAAAGTGCGACAGTCTCTTGAAGAAAAATGGTTTTCCCATAAAACCAGTAGGGGGCGCTTTAGGAAGCGCAACTATATACAAAGGGGATATGGCCGCTCTCAGTCCTCGGCCAGGTATTAGGAACTAGGGACACACGGGCATCAGTTCACACTTTGTCCCAACGGGGAACATATTTTAAATAAGTAACAGTTCTTGGTACCCCGACGGGCAACTTTATACAGTCTCTCTCTACCGTACTTCAACGATGGCGTCCTCCTGCTCTTTCTTGTTGGTTGGTTTCAGTTTCAGACCCGTCCGGGCCCTCTTGCTCCTCCTCACACCGCAGCTCCTCCTCCGTCAGGCGATGCACATGGAGGGCGTAGGGCCCTTTGGCACACTTGTGCCGGGTGAAGGTGACCTCGTCCCCTACATACAGGTCACGACCTCTGTGTCCCTCCGGCAGATGGCTTTCTACGTCTCTGCGTGTGACAAAGACGTCGCCGGGGGTATGATGGTCTCTAATGAAGCCCCACCCATGCTGCATGTTGAATTTTATCACAGTCCCGGTGGAAGGGGGACCATGAGCTGCACGGGGATTCCTCCTGGTCCGGCTCTTCTGCTCCGCGCTCCTTATCTGTGCTTGCTGTTCCCGGACCCGCCTCTCTCTCCGCTCCCTCTCGAAGACTTCGAGCTGCTGCCGGCAGCACTCTGCACGCTCCGCTGCGGCCGCCCGAGTCTCCTGAGTGAACCCCCTGAGGTCTTCTCCGGTGGGGTCCCACTCAAACTGTGCCTCCTCCAGCGGGGGTGAGGTCCTCTTTACAGGCTTCGGAGCCGGAATCAGGGGCTCGCACATGGGCCTTGCTCTCTGGAGTTCCAGCTGAATGTACTCCTGGGGCCATACAAAGGGCTGCCCATCCGGGCACGTATGCTGGGCAAATAGATTTTCACCCAGGTGCGGCACTCTAGATGTTGAGGGCGCGTTGATGGTAGCGGCGCCCGGGTTGACCAGGCTTTGCGACCAGGCTTGGGGCACCCTAAAGGCAAAGGGCACCGTAAGAACGGCGGCGCCCTGGGTTACTCGGCCCTGCGACCAGGCCGGTGGCTCCGCGGAGGTAGGGGGCGCTGTTGGAATTGCGGCGCCCGGGGGTACTAGGCCTTGCGACCAGGCTGATGGTATTTCCTGCTTGGCCACGCTCGAGGTCGAGGCGTGTGACGTCACAGGGCTCGCGGCCGCGGTTTCCGGTTGAGGCCTAGTCGGCGGCGGTGACGATGCAGCGACGGGCACGGCAGGGGGAACTTCGGGCTCTGCGACGGGGAGCTGGGGCAGGCACGCGGTTTCCCGGCTCGGGGTAGAGACGTCCCCTTTACCTGCCTCCGTCCGTTCAGCTCCCTTCTCGGCGCCGTCTCCGGCCTTCAGTCCTCCTGCACCATCCTCAGAGGCGGTCTGTCTCCTCGTCTCGGGTGGCGTGCTCCGCTGTCGGGTTTCGGTCTGCTGGGCCATCTCTCGGCTCCACTCCGCCAACGTCTCTCGCTGTACCCGGGCCATCCTCCGTGCGAGGCTCTCCAGCGCAGTCTGTGCACACTCCCGGTCTTGGGGGAGCTGTGCCAGGACCTCCACTAGGCCTAGTGGAGTTGTGGCTTGTAGCAGGCTCCTGACCACTGGGTCGGTGCTGCCTGACTCTCCCTCCATCTCCGGGTAGGCTCTCTCTGGACTCCTCTCCAGACTTCTTGTCTCCGGGTGCGCTCTCTCCAGACTGCTCCAGGCGACACCCATCTTTGCTCTCTTGTTCTGTCTCCGCCCACATTTAGGGTGGTCCCGGGGCAACTTTGTGATTGTCAGTTCCAGGGGCAGTTCTCTTACGCTGATGGACACTTCCAGCATCACAGTCTCTGTTGGTGGGCGCGGTTTCCGCTTTTGGCGCCATTCTTCGACCTGGCCCACGATGGGAGGTGGCCTTTTGCCACCCTCTGGCACGCCCATAATGGCGTCCGCTCTTCCAAGGCAGGAAATCTTTGGAAATGGCGGGAATCGTCTCCCAGTGGCGGGAAACTCCATGGATGGCGGGAAAAAGCTGCAAATGGCGGACAACCGGCGGGAAACGACCTGTGATGGGGTCCGTTGGCGGGGACCCTCCGGAACCGGCGGGAGACTTCTTTTTAAGGTAACGGTGAACTTTTCTTCAGGCACGCAGTACCCGGTTGTTGCGGGCACGTAATCCTGCCGACTACGCCAAAGTTGACGCGCCCCCTGGGCCAGTGTTGTTTGGGGGATTACCCGGAGCCGGATCAGGTAGGGGGGGGGTTTGTAGTCTCCGAGTGGCGGTGACCCGGTCCATGCCCAGGGTGTCAAGCTCAGTGTGTGGCAGTCCTTATAGATGTTACTAGATGTTCTTTTATGTCGACTACGCCACCCGTTGAATTGCGGTCAATACGGCCGCCGCTGCAGCAGGGTCCGCTGAGGCTGGTGATGTGTGTGCAGCTCAGGTAGTATAACCCCCAACGGGAGGGGTATAGCCACAGGGGGTCAGGTGTAGAGGATGGTGGTTGTGGAGGTGCAGTGAGGATGGTAATGAGACTCAGAGTCGGGCTGTGCAGTTCAGGGTCTTTACTTACTGCTGTTATGCTGGTCACTCCGGCCTTGAGTGACCGCCCGAGCCGTGCTGCGTCCACCAGGTCCTGGACTCGGCCAACTCCCAAGTAATTCTGGAGCGTGATCCTGAGCTCCCTTTCTGACGTTCCTTCTCTCTGGCCTTCCCCACCAGGGATCCACCTAAGTCCGGCTCCCTCGGGCCTCTTGTTGGTAAACCCTTGTCTCTGGGTTCCCTGACCCTATTCTTGGTTTGCCTTCCGGGTGGATTTAGTGGGTGGTCGTGGCAGATCCTGCCCACGACCTCCGGTCTCTGGCTAAGGATTAGGGCCCTCCACCAGCTTGGGATCCGGTACCCTTGTGCCAACTCTTCACCCGCTGATCTAATCTTGGGTTCTTGGAGTTCTCTCTTCTCCCCCTCTGGGTCCTTCTTTCTCCTCTCTCTCTCTGGGCCTTGGAGCTGCTCTTCTCCTCTGCTCTCTTCCTCTGACTCACTCTACAAAAGACTGACAGACTGACTGACCCTGATCTAAGATGGTTCCCACCTTATATACTCCCTCTATGTGTGAGCTCAGGTGACCAGCACCCAATGAGCTCCTAGCACTACCCAGACTGCTCCCCCTATCTGCCCCTACACTACTGGGATGTTCCACCCCCCTCCCACTCCAGCCAGGGACAGACACTGTCGTACCTGCACATTTCTCTAGTGGGAGTACCATTGGTCTGTCCCCCGGAAATGGGATGTATGTAGTGCATGCAGCCTACTGAGCTCAGTTCCACACTCCATCCTTACCCGGGAGTGGAATACCACACCTCTGGCTTGAGGTGTAATACCCCTGTAGCAGCCGAATCCTCAGGGTGCTACAATACCACAGATGTTATTTTTTTGTTTTTTTACCACGTTCACTGAATGCTAAACCTGACCTGCCATTATTATTCCCCAGGTCATTATGAGTTCGTAGACACCAAACATGAATAGGTTCACTCTTATTTAAGTGGTGAAAAAAAATCCAAAGTTTGCTTAAAAAAAAAAAAAAAATGGCGCCATTTTCCGAGACCCGTAGCGTCTCCATTTTTCGGGATCTGGGTCTGTGTGAGGGCTTATTTTTTGCGGACCGAGCTGACGTTTTTATTGATACCATTTTGAGGTAGATCCGATGTTTTGATCGCCCATTATTGCATTTTATTGCAATGTTGCAGCGACCAAAAAACGTAATTCTGGCTTTTTGAATTTTTTTCTTGTTACGCCGATTACCGATCAGATTAATTCTTTTTTTATATTGATAGATATGGCGATTCTGAACACGGCGATACTAAATATGTGTATGTGGTTTTTTTTTTTATTATTTTATTTTCAATGGGGTGAAAGGGGGGTGATTTAAATTTTTATATTTTTTTAATTTTTTTCATATTTTTAAAACATTTTTTTTGCACTTTTTGCTTGCTTCTACAGTCTCCATAGGAGACTAGAAGCAGCAACTGTCTGATCGCCTCTGCTACATAGAACAGATCACCTTTATGCAGCAGAAATGCTCCTGTATTATGAGCGCCGACCACTAGGTGGCGCTCATAGTGATCTTTACATGACAACCACTGGGGTCTGCTGCAGACCTAGGGTTGTCATGCCCACCCATCAGTGACCCGCGATCACGTGACAGGGTCACCGATAGGTGGGATAAGTGACGCGCCTCTGACGCGGCGCTGTTAAATGCCGCTGTTAGAGATTGACAGCGGCATTTAACTGGTTAACAGCCACGGGTGGATCGCGATTTCATCCGCAGCTGTTGCGGGCACATGTCAGCTGTAATAATCAGCTGACATGTGCTCGGTTCAGTGGGGGCTCACCGCCGGAGCCCTTACTGAACCGGGGATGATAGCCTGGGGCGTACTAATACACCCCAGGCTTTAAAGGGGTTAATCCAGCATTTGATAATGCAGACCATCTATTAGTTCAGTACAGAATTGAAACACAATGTAGATTGAGCAGAAAGTCAGTTAGAAGACAGTTTCCAATAGTAGATTGTTGGCTTTCTATGCCGGGAATAATTCCGAATTCAGCAGGTCACATTGATGTTAACAGGCTTGGACTGGCCAACAGGAAAACGGGAGAATCCTCCGGTGGGCCACCACCCTCTGATATGAACAGTACTTGGCACAATATACTTGAATCTCTATGTACAGACAAAGTCAGCATCTTATTCACTTAACAATCTATCCAGTTCATTGTTATGTAGATTTATGACTGAGGATAATGTTACGTTAATTGAAAAGTGGGGTCCTGGAGTTGGCTACTGGTGGGCCGAAACTGGATGCTGGATTAAATAAATTTACCTGTAATTTAAAGGTTTGATACCTCTGGGCTTTGTATGATTGATCTCATTATGTGCTTGTTTTTTCTTTCCAGCTTGTCCAAGAACAAAAGAAGAAAGGGATCTACAACTTCTGATATACTGCACCAGATTCCTGCCGTCTCCGATCTTCAACATGGAGGTCACTGATCACACCGCCGAATATGTTTTCCATGTTTTCTCCATAGATGTAAAGGAACTAGGGTTGAGCGAGTATGTTCTGTCCGAGTATGCTCGGGCCGAGCTCCAAGTATTTATAGCTGCTCGGTGATATGGTTGAATCGCTCCCGTGTGCATCATTTGCAACTGTTTGACAGTTTTATTACATGGGAGGAATGTGTAAGAAATAGACATTCCTCACATGTAATAAAACTGTCAAACAGTCGCAAATCATGCACACGGGAGCGATTCAACCATATCACCGAGCAGCTATAAATAATCGGAGCTCGGCCCGAGCGTACTCGGCGAAAGGGTTAATAGAACATACTCACTCATCACTAAAAGGAACGTCTCAATAGTCAACTGAATGAATATCTTCTTTTATTAGCGCCTCATGCCGACCAACCGGGAAGCTCAGAAGAAATATCTACCATTTCCTTTGGATGAAGAAAAACCTGAGCCAACATCAGTGATGCCAGAAGAGCCGAAAGAAGAGGAGATGAAGGAGGCAATGAAGTATTGGGAGGTAGAAGAAATGAAAGTAGATGAGGCAGAAGACACCAAGGCGAAAGAAGAAGATAAGGCAGAAGAAAGCAAGGGGAAAAAACAAGATAAGGCAGAAGATACCAAGGGGAAAAAACAAGATAAGGCAGAAGATACCAAGGGGAAAAAACAAGATAAGGTAGAAGATACCAAGGGGAAAAAACAAGATAAGGCAGAAGATACCAAGGGGAAAAAAGAAGATAAGGCAGAAGATACCAAGGGGAAAAAACAACAAGATAAGGCAGAAGATACCAAGGGGAAAAAAGAAGAAGATAAGGCAGGAGATACCAAGGGGAAAAAAGAAGAAGATGCTAAAAAGTCAAAAGCAAAAGAAGAAAAGAACAACACCTGGGCCAGAAGAGTTGAGAACCAGCCAGCAGGAAGACACAAGATCCGCCAGCAGTCCATCCTTAAATACGTGAATACCAACCTCAGAGGAAGGAGGAACATCATCTGGACCATCCTCCTCAAATCAGCGAGACGTTGATGGACTCTAAGGCACCAACATTCCAGCTGAAGGAACATCAACAGCTACAAATCTAAAAATAATAAAAATAATAGACATAAAATAGTTATTATTAGATTAAGAAAGCTTAAAAATGTAGTAAAATCATAATAAAGACTTTAATAATATTAGGAGCAGTAATAATAGCAGTAATAGAATATTAATTTGTGTAATAATGGTAGAGACATAAAAATAACATCAGCAGGTTTGATCCAGGGTTGTAGGACTGATCGCCTTTTCCCGGGGTCAAGAAGGAATTTCCCCCCTGAGACAACAATTGGCTGAATGTGTCCAGGGGTTTTTGCCTTCTTCTGGATCAACAGCTTTAGAAATAAGGACCTGCGAATTAGTAAGATTATAGTAGAATCAGCAATAGTGGAGTAGTAATATAATATAGTATATAGCGTAATATTAGTGACCATAAAACAAGAATAATTTCACTAGTAAAGTAATAATAAATTTATACTATAATATTAAAAATAAAATATTAATAATATTTGTTAAATGATTAATTATTAATTAAATTAAATATTAATTATTCAAATTTGAATAAGTATTAGGAGATTTGATCCAGGGTTCTAGGACTGATCGCCTTTTCCCGGGGTCAAGAAGGAATTTTTCCACCAAGACACAAATTGGCCGAACGTGTCCGCGGTTTTTTGCCTTCTTCTGGATCAACATCTTTAGGAATTAGGATCTAATTTTTAATTTTAGTAAAATATCAATACAAATGTTAGCAATAATGGTAAGAATAAAATAGCAATAATACAAAATTATCTAGCATAAAATAGTAGAATATTAGTAATATCAGTAAAATAGCAGGAAACTAAAAATAACACAAATAATAGTAATACAAAAAATAGTATCTAAGGTAATGATTATAATAATTAGTAAATAATTAATATATATTAGGGTTTTGATTCAGGGTTCTAGGACTGATCGCTTTTTCCCGGGGTCGAGAAGGAGTTTTTCCCCTTGACACAAATTGGCTGAATGTGTCCAGGGGTTTTTGCCTTCTTCTGGATCAACAGCTTTAATTCTAGGAATCTCATAGTACTAGAGTAATAATAGCAATAATAAGTATAATAATGTTGTAATAATAATCAATAGATTGTGAGGATAAGAATAAGATAGATACAATAAATAGGTTAGTTTGTTAGTGTAGGGCCCCATCTGATGAGGTCGTCTTGTCGTTGGCAGATCGGCTTGCACAATTTGATCAAAATGTGCACTAAGAACCTCAAATTTATAAGTTTAAAGAATAAGGAAGTAATAAAATACACAAGATTATAAATATAACTTTGTCTTGCCACATTATTTTCCTGTAATGAAGAAAATCAGCAAATCCAGAACATTTTAGATATTTGTATCTCTGTGTCGTAATCATAGCTGGTTAAAAACGCAATGCGACAGCATAAGAAATTGTTAGATTCTATTTTGCAATGAGGCGCACAATGTAAACGTCAACTGACACATGCCACCATGTAACCCTAGCATAAAATGTATTAAAGTAAAATGTATTAATTTATTTCATAAACCAATAGTACACGTGAAAATTAGAAACTTTGTAATATATTTTATTAAAGAGATCTGTTTTTTTCTCCTCCTGGGCTGATCATTCATTCTCAATGTCCTTAATTCTTGGGTAAAATCTTTAGTGAATACAGATTTTCCAATTACTGAGATAGAAGATAACAGTTGGTGCTCAAAAAGTTCTATGGAGGGAGTAGGGTGGAGTTAGAGGCGGACACAAACATTCTACTGCAAGTTCTCCTGAAAGGACAATTTCACTCTAATGTGTAAATCATGATAGTTAACGTATATTTCAGACTATAAGACGCACCTAGGTTTTAGAGGAGGAAAATAGGAAAATAAAAATTTAAGCACAAAATGTGATCATGATGTACTGTTATGGAGGTAGGGGTCTTCTGCTGACACTGTTATAGGGGAAATATACCCCAATTCTATACTAATATCCCCCATCCTGGTATATATATATGTCCCTCAATCCAGATATACAAGTGCTTCTCACAAAATTAGAATATCATCAAAAAGTTAATTTATTTCAGTTCTTCAATACACTAGACTTTGTGTTTTCATTGACTGTAAGCCATAATCATCAACATTAACAGAACTAAACACTTGAAATAGATCACTCTGTAATGACTATATAATATATGAGTTTCACTTTTTGTATTGAAGAACTGAAATAAATTAACTTTTTGATGATATTCAAATTTAGTGAGAAGCACTTGTATATGGCCCCGAATCCAGGTATATATGGCCCCCATCCTAATCCTGGTATGTATGGCCCCCTCATCCCCATCCTGGTATGCATAGCCGCATCCTCCCTATCCTGGTGTGCATGATCCCCTCATCGCCATCCTGATATGCACGGCCCCATCTTCCCCATCCTGGTATGCATGGCCCCCTCATCCCCATTCTGGTATGCATAGCCGCATCCTCCCTATCCTGGTATTCATGGCCCGTTCATCCCAATCCTGCTATTCATGGCCCCATCCTCCCCATCCTGGTATGCATGGTCCCCTCATCCCCCTACTGATATACTTGGCCACTTCATCCTCATCCTGGTATGTGACGCGCCCCCTGGGCCGTGGGGTGCTCGGCCGGGCCGGTCGATGCTGGGGGATGTTACGGTGGCAATGACCCAGTCCGTGACCCAGGTTGGTCAATAAAAGGGGAAAAGTAAAAGGGAATAAAGTTTTTATAGAAATAATGTTCGTGACGCCACCTGTGGTATGCGGCTATATGGGGCCGCCACTGCGGTGCAGATCCTCTAGAGCTGATGATGATGCAGCAGAGTTGGTTCAGCTCTCCACAGGCAGAGCTTAGCCCCAGGGCAGGATATAGTGATGCTATGAGGTAGATGTTGCTGGTGCTGTGTAGTGCAGGGCAGGTGATGATGCAGCAATAATTCTAGGACACTGTGGGGTGCAGTCTTCAAGGTTTTACTCACTGTTATCACACTGCTCCTGGTTACAACTGCCAGATTATAACCTCCCACGTCGTCCTGCGTTCACCGAGAAAGGGGTTCAGCAGCTCTCAAGTATTTCAGGAGTACTTAAACGGTACCCCGTTTTATGTTCCTTCCTCGGTCGTCTTCCTGTGCTTGCTCTCACCCTCCTGCCCTGCGCCTCACAATCAGTGTCCCAAGCCGGTAGCCTCGGATCTTGTCGGGCGACGTGCAGTCCCCTGGACCCTATGCCGCCACCTTTTCGGCGATATAATTGTGGTAGTTGGCAGATGCACCTTGAAAGTACAGTAGCCTCCGGTTATCTAGCTGAACGTTGCAATTCTCACTAGTTAGGGGCCGGTCCCCTCTGCGGCTTGATCCTTCCATGTCCTGGTAGATTCGGGCATACGGGTGGCCTCCAGCACTGCCCGTACCCCTAGGATCCCCTCGTTCCTCCTGTAGCCTTCCTTCCTGCTCCTCTCCTCAGTTGGTCTCACCTCCTGGGCCTCTCAGACTAGGCCCGCTCTGCCTGAGCAGAGCTCCTGCAGAGCTCCTACTCCACACACTCTCCTCCTCTGACTGAACTCCACTCCCTTTCCAAGATGGTTCCCTCTTTTATATCACTTCCATTCCTGTGCTCCCCTGTACTACGTCCTCCACCCACACCCACTACATAGTTCCACCCTTCAGCTAGGGACCAGGGACTGTGCTCTCCCTTAGGAGCAATCTCACCCTGCCCCCACTGAAGTGGAATGTGTTGGATGCAGGTGTTAGGGTCCCGGGCAGCACTCTATCCTTACCCGAGAGTGAGATACCACACCTCTGGGTGAGATGCAGTACCTCTGTGGCGACTGAACCTGCAGGGGCGCCACAATATCTTATTGATCGGTGTAATCTGACCATTGGAAACCGCACCGATCAGAAGAATGGGGAACTTTTATTCCTGTCAGGACACTTATCCACATTTTAAAATGCAGCAGCAGGTGGGACGTCTGACCGCAGCTCCATTCATCCTCTTTGAGGCTTCCAGAAAAAAAGCAAGAGCAGCCACTGAGGGAATGTATGGATCAGTGGTCAAGTCGCACATGAGCTCCAGTCTAATGGGGATAAAAGCTCCACAGTCTGCCGATCGCACGGGTCCCAGCAGTCAGACCCCCACCAATCAATAAGTTATCCTTAGGCCACGTTCACACATCAGTATTTGGTGAGTATTTTACATCACTTATTTGTAAGCCAAAATCAGGTGTGGGACAATCAGAGGAAAAGTATAATAGAAACACGTCACCACTTCTGTATTTATCACCCACCCCTGGTTTTGGCTTACAAATACTGATGTAAAATACTGACCAAATGCTGATCGAGTGAATGTGGCCTTAGGATAGGCGATTACTTGTTTTCACCGGAGAACCTCTCTAAGTGCATATTTGCTACTGTGTAATAGACACAGGGCAGGGAAGGGTTAAACGTCAACGTAATTAATCTTTAATAAAGAATCTTCTAGTTATTGATATCAGAGAGAACAAGTGACCTCCATACACAACGTAATCTCCTATACAAACACCAATAATACCACATACAAGGAACAAATACCGTCACATCATGACCAGACCACATATTACCACCACATAGTAACCGAATAATACCACATACAAGGAACAAATACCGCCACACCATGATCAGACCACATATTACCACCACATAGTAACCGAATAATACCACATACAAGGGACAAATACTGCCACACCATGATCAGACCACATATTACCACCACATAGTAACCAAATAATACCACATACAAGGGACAAATACAACCACATCATGATCAGACCACATATTACCACCACATAGTAACCGGATAATACCACATACAAGGGACCAAAAACCGCCACACCATGACCAGACCACATATTACCACCACATAATAGCAGAATAATACCACATACAAGGGACAAATACCGCCACACCATGATCAGACCACAAATTATCACCACATACAAGTGACAAATACCGCCACAACATGACCAGACCACATATTGACTGAATAATACCACATACAAGGAACAAATACCGCCACAGAATGACCAGATCACATATTACCACCAAATATAAGTGGCAAATACCACTATACTATGACAAGACTACACGTTACCATTACATAGTCACCGAATAATGCTACAATAAGGATCATGAATAAAAAACACAATACTAATACACTGGAGCTCTGTATATAGTGTGTAGGGTAGTGGTAATGTAGTGATCACCAGTGACATTATACACAGGAGCTCTGTATATAGTGTATAGTGTGCATTTACATGTAATACACTGACTCACCAGTGACGTCTCTAGTTGAAGTGCTTCATCTAGCACAGACCGCCATTACTTCTTCCATCCAAGACTTGTCACTGCAGAAAATAACCCACAGTTATCAATAGCTGATCACTTCTAGAGCACATTCCCCACTTATTTCCTGATTTCTACACTACAGCAGATGAAGAAAAAACACAATACTAATACACAGGAGCTCTGTATATAGTGTATAGGGTACTGGTAATGCAGTGATCACCAGTGACATTATACACAGGAGCTCTGTATATAGTGTATAGGGTACTGGTAATGCAGTGATCACCAGTGACATTATACACAGGAGCTCTGTATATAGTGTATAGTGTACTGGTAATGCAGTTATCACCAGTGATATTATATACAGGAGCTCTGTATATAGTGTATAGTGTGCATTTACATGTAATAAACTGACTCACCAGTGACGTCTCTAGTTGAAGTGCTTCATCTAGCACAGACCGCCATTACTTCTTCCTTCCAGGACTTGTCACTGCAGAAAATAACCCACAGTTATCAATAGCTGATCACTTCTAGAGCACATTCCCCACTTATTTCCTGATTTCTACACTACAGCAGGTGAAGAAAAAAAGTGACATAGTGCCGCCCTGCACAGTAACAGGACCTCACTTTTGTTACTCCCCCATGGACAACAGTATCCTCAAAAGTAAATTAAAGTACAGCAATAATGTCCCCTACAGTAATTATGTCCCCATTTGCCACCATAAATTAATACCACATTCTGACCCCCATACTGTAATTGTCACCCATCCTGGCCACCTTTATTTAATAATATTCCCCATCCTTGGTTCTCATGTATCTCCTCCACCCATCCTGGGCCTGTATGTATCATCCTCTCCCCCCCCCATCATGGGCCCCTATGTAACATCCTCTCCCTAACCATCATGGGCCCCTATGTATCATCCTCTCCCCCATCATGCGCACCTATAAGGCATCCTCTCCCCACTCATCATGTCGCCCTATATAGCATCCTCTCCCCCATCATGTGTCCCTATATAGCATCCTATCCCCCATCATGTGCCCAAATATAGCATGATCACACCATCATGTGCCCCTATAAAGCATCCTCTCCCCTCTCATCATGTGGCCCTATATAGCATCCTATCCCCCATCATGTGCCCAAATATAGCATGATCACCCTATCATGTGTCCCTATATAGCATCCTCTCCCCATCATGTGCCCATATATAGCATCCTCTCCCCCTTCATGTGCCCCTATATAGCATCCTCTCCCCCCTCATCATGTGGCCCTATATAGCATCCTCTCCCACATTATGTGCCCCTATATAGCATCTTCACCCCCATCATGTGCCCATACATAGCATCCTCTCCCCCATCATGTGCCCATATATAGCATCCTCTCCCCCATCATGTGCCCATATATAGCATCCTCTCCCCCTTCATGTGCCCATATATAGCATCCTCTCCCCATCATGTGCCCATACATAGCATCCTCTCCCCCATCATGTGCCCATATATAGCATCCTCTCCCCCATCATGTGCCCATACATAGCATCCTCTCCCCCATCATGTGCCCCTATATAGCATCCTCTCCCCCATCATGTGCCCATATATAGCATCCTCTCCCCCATCATGTGCCCATACATAGCATCCTCTCCCACATCATGTGCCCATATATAGCATCCTCTCCCCCTTCATGTGTCCATATATAGCATCCGCTCCCCCTTCATGTGCCACTACATAGCATCCTCTCCCTCATCATGTGCCCATATATAGAATCCTCTTCCCCATCATGTGCCCATACATAGCATCCTCTCCCACATCATGTGCCCCTATATAGCATCATCTCCCCATCATGTGCTCATATATAGCATCCTCTCCCCCTTCATGTGCCCATATATAGCATCCACTCCCCATCATGTGCCCATACATAGCATCATCTCCCCCATCATGTGCCCATATATAGAATCCTCTTCCCCATCATGTGCCCATATATAGCATCCTCTCCCCATCATGTGCCCATATATAGCATCCTCTCCCCCATCATGTGTCCCTATATAGCATCCTCTCCCCCTTCATGTGACCATATATAGCATCCTCTTTCCCCCCCATTCCTTCACTACCCTGCCTGTTCATAAAGGAAAAAAAATCTTCTTATCTTTCTGCACACCCCCGGCGGCGTCCTCTGCAGGTTCATCCTCATCATGGGCCCCTGTGGTCTCCGCCGACCGATCAGAGGCTGCGCGCAGACAGCAGCCCGCCGGCCGGAGGCCTTTTCAGATCACTGCTATGCACTGTGCACTGACGTCACCGTCCGGCGCATAGCAGTGACGTTCATTGTCCACCAGCCTATCAGAGGACGAAGGCTGACGCGCGCAGCCTTGATTGACTGGCGGCCTTTGAACGTCACTGCTATGTGCAGTCTGTGCGCAGCGCATAGCAGAGAGTAGATTTTCCTGGAGGCGGCCATCAAGGGGAAGGTATGCGCAGCGCTGAGCGTGCTGCGGCCCGTGGTCAGAAAGATCATAGTTACTGGCGGGCCCCCAAAATTTTGGAGGAAAAAGTGCGTCTTATAGTCCGAAAAATATGGTAACTCTTTCTACTTCTTCTTGGCTTCTATTAATATGAATAACATTATCCATCAACATGATACGCCTAGAACAACCTGCATTCACAATTGTCTTACTCTGAGGGGCTACCTAATACACAGAATTATCCAAAAACGCCACAAAAATTTGAGCATTTTCAATGAAAAGCATTTCTTTGTCTAGGAGTCCTTTCTAGGATATTTTTGAACACCTTATCTCTGGCACTTGTATGCAGCGTTGGACTGGAGTACATTGGGCCCACCAGAGAAAATCATTCTTGGGGCCCACTGTGTAGCTACATAGAAATGCAGTTGTGCTCAAAAGTTTACATACCCCGGCAGAATTTTTCCTTCCTTGCCTTGTTTCAGAGAATATGAATGATAATAAAAAAACTTTTTCTCCACTCATGGTTATTGGTTTGGTGAAGCCATTTATTGTCAAACTACTGTGTTTTTTCTATTTAAATTGTAGCGTCGGCGTCCCTGCCTCCTGATAGGCAGGGACGCTGTTCCCCTCACCTCTCCGCTCCGTGCCGTGCCCGGCGTCCTCCTCCCGCTCTGCTGGCAGCGCGCGCTGCTTCCCGGCCACTGTGCTTAGGGCGCGCGCTCCCCCTCTCTTAAAGGGGCCGCGCGCGCCGTCCTAAGTAGTCCCCGGCCAATGGCCGGAGGACCTCACCATATATAAGGCACCTCCTCCAAAATGGAGGTGCCCGAGCAATATTGTTGCATAGTCTATCACTTTGCTTCAGCCCTCAGGTCCCGTTACCAGTTACCTGCCAGTTACCTGCCAGATTCCTGCTTGATACCTGCCTGATACTTGTATATCTACTTGCATTCCTGCGGTCCGACAGTCTGCCTACCAGCCCTGCCAGTCTGTCTATGGATCTGATTGCCCGCTTACCTGGGAGCGCTCATCTGCTACCTGCCTGCTAGCCTACCTGGAGGCTCTGCCGTCACGTTCTGTGACCACCTGCCTGCCCAGAGACTCTTACCCGCTCACCTGGGAGCGTCCGCCTGCTACCTGCCTGCTAGCCTACCTGGAGGCTCTGCCGTCACGTGCTGTGACCACCTGCCTGTCCAGAGACTCTTACCCGCTCACCTGGGAGCGTCCGCCTGCTACCTGCCTGCTAGCCTACCTGGAGGCTCTGCCGTCACCTGCTGTGACCACCTGCCTGTCCAGAGACTCTTGCCCGCCCACCTGGGAGCGTCCGCCTGCTACCTGCCTGCTAGCCTACCTGGAGGCTCTGCCGTCACTTGCTGTGACCACCTCCCTGTCCAGAGACTCTTGCCCGCTCACCTGGGAGCGTCCACCTGCTACCCGCCTGCTAGCCTATCTGGAGGCTTCGCCGTCACTTGCCGTGACCACCCGCCTGTCAAGAGACTGTTCCCGTCACTTGCCGTGACCTCCTGCCCCCCTACCCAGAGACTGTCCCCGTCACTTGCCGTGACCTCCTGCCCTTCTACCCAGAGACTGTCCCCGTCACTTGCCGTGCCTACCTGCCCGCCTACCCTGGGAGCCACCCGCTTCCTTACAAGGACTGCCCCTTTGTATCGTAGCTCAGAGGTTCCGCCTCCCAGACCCGTTACATAAATCTTAATGACAACCAAAAACATCCAAATGACCCTCATGAAAATTTCACATACCCCAGTTCTTAATACCGTGTATTCCCCCTCTAACATCAATGACAGCTTGAAGTCTTTTGTGGTAGTTGTGGATGAGGTTTTGTATTTCCTCAGATGGTAAAGTTGCCCATTCTTCTTGGTAAAAAGCCTCCAGTTCCTGTAAATTCCTGGGCTGTCTTGCATGAACTGCGCGCTTGAGATCTCCCCAGAGTGGCTCAATGATATTGAGGTCAGGAGACTACTGAGGTGGCCACTACAGAACCTTCACTTTGTTTTGCTGTAGCCAAAGACAGGTCGACTTGGCCTTGTGTTTTGGATCGTTGTCATGTTGGAACGTCCAAGTATGTCCCATGCGCAGCTTCCGGGCTGATGAGTGCAAATTTGCCTCCAGTATTTGCTGATAACGTGCTGCATTCATCTTTCCTTCAACTTTTACCAAGTTTCCTGTGCCTTTGTAGCTCACACATCCCCAAAACATCAGCGATCCACCTCCGTGCTTTACTGTAGGAATGGTGTTCCTTTCACCATAGGCCTTGTTGACCTCTCTCCAAATGTAACGTTTATGGTTGTGGCCAAAAAGTTTGATTTTGGTTTCATCACTCCAAATTACCTTGTTTCAGAAGTTTTGAGGCTTGTGTCTGTGCTGTTTGACACATTGTAGGTGAGATACTTTGTGGCATTTGCGCAGTAATGGCTTTCTTCTGGCGACTCGACCATACAGCCCATTTTTCTTCAAGAGCCTCCTTATTGTGCATCTTGAAACAGCCACACCGCTAGTTTTCATAGAGTCCTGAATTTCAGCTGATGTTATTTGTGGGTTTTTCTTTGCATCTCGAACAATTTTCCTGGCAGTTGTGGCCGAAATCTTTGATGGTCTACCTGACCGTGGTTTGGTTTTTACAGAGCCCCTGATTTTCCATTTGTTAATCAAAGTTTGAACGCTGCTGACTGGCATTATCATTTCCTTGGGTATGTTTTTGTATCCCTTTCCTGTGTTATACAGTTCAACTACCTTTTCCCGTAGATCCGTTGACAATTCTTTTGCCTTCCCCATGACTCACAATCCAGAAATCAGTGGCTGGATGAAAGATGCAAGAGTCTGTCTGGATCCCAGAAACTCACTCAGCTTTTATGCACACATACTGATTACAAGGAAACAGGTCACAGGTGAGGCTGTTACCTTTAGTAGTCATTCAAACCCATTTGTGTCAAATTCTGTGCATGCTATCAGGCCAAAATCACCAGGGTATGTGAACTTTTGGTCAGGGTCATTTGGATGTTTTTGGTTGTCATTAAGATTTAAAAAGAGAAAACACAGTAGTTTGACAATAAATGGCTTCACCCAACCAATAACCATGAGTGGAGAAAAAGTTTTTTGTTATCATTCACATTCTCTGAAACAAGAAAGGAAAAATTCTGCCGGGGTATGTAAACTTTTGAGCACAACTGTAAATACAAGACCACCAATTGTATGGTAAAACACGCTAATATCAGCGTATAATATAAGATAGTACAGTTAATGTTATAGAAAGAGCTTGCGTCACATTTTTGGTGCAAACTCAATGATAAATGTACCCTGGTGTTTACTAACCACTAAACCAATGTTTTATTGCACCAGCGGAGTGGAAGGGATTTTATGATATCTCATCCATACGCTGAGAAAATCCACGACGTGAATTGACCGGCGCTGTGGATTTGACATCACGTGTCAATTTATGCTGTGGATATTCACCTTCGATTTCATCCTTTGCAATACAAAGGAACAGGTCAATGGTAAAGGTGCATCATTGCGTAATAGTAAAAGCAGCAATATCTGCACAATATCTGGGTGGATATTACCACTGTTCATTTGCTGTGGGAATTCCATTGTAGAAATTAAGCAGCAAATACATTATGTGAATAGAGCCACTAATAGTGGCGGGGGTCCTAATTCAGTTATGTATGACAATGGAGTGATAGCAAAATAGCTTTCCCTCACATCCCTTGTACGCTTTTTACGGAAATCTTTCTGCCACCTATAAGGCCATAACTTTTTATGAAGGGCCTCATATTGTTAGTAGTGGAAGAAGAAAACTGAGTGATACAGGGAGAGGGGGCTCAGTGAGGGGTGATATAGGGGGAAGGGGTGTAGTCAGTCAGCGGAGAAAGAGTGGGAGGGGGCACAGTGAATCAGGGGTGATACAGCGAGGGGGGGCTCAGTTAGTCAGGGGTGATACAGAGGGTGAGGGCTCAGTAAGTCAGGGGTGATACAGGGAGAGGGGGCTCAGTCAGTCAGGGGTGATACAGGAGGGGGCATAGTCAGTCAGGGGTGATACAGGGAGAGAGGAGGCTCAGTCAGTCTGGGGTGATATAGGGAGATGGGGCTCAGTCAGTCAGGGGTGATGCAAGAGGAGGGGGCACAGTCAGTCAAGAGCAAAACAGGGGGAGGGGGCACAGTCAGTCAAAGATGATACACAGGGAATGGGTGCAGTCAGTCAGGGGTGATACAGGGAGAAGATGCTCAGTCAGTGAGGGCTTACTCACTGCTAGGCTTCAGGGAACCCTCCTTCAATCATTGCAGCTGTAGTAGGGAGTCCTATAACTCCCTCTGCTGCTTACATTGTGGGGAAGAGGAGAGCGTGTTATGGATGACAGCACAGCTCATTACCTGAGCTGTGCTGTACAGCCGAGGAGAAGAGGACACAACGAAAGCTCACATTGATTGGCTGCCCTGCTTGTTCAACGCAGGGAAGAGCGGTGACATAAAAAGTAATCAGGACACAAAAACACTTTGTTACTTATAGTGAGCCGCAGTTTGCA
The DNA here is from genome assembly GCF_046119375.1 of Phyllobates terribilis. NCBI lineage: Eukaryota > Metazoa > Chordata > Amphibia > Anura > Dendrobatidae > Phyllobates > Phyllobates terribilis. The sequence continues at coordinate 59,812,805 of NW_027362772.1, read as the reverse complement.
GCAGGCGAGAGTGTCATCAATGCCGTCAGTGACGCGTGCAATGCTCTCCTGGGTTGTCTAACTCTGGGAGGAGCTGCAAGGAGTAGTGACGTAGAGGCTGGGAGAATGTCCTGCTTGCAGCTCCTCCCAGAGTTAGACAACCCAAGACAGCAGTGAGCGTATCAGACTGCGGCTCACTATTTGTAAGTAACAGAGCGGTCAGTATGCCTCTGGTGGGCCAGTCTGATCCGGCATGTCCTCCTCCCCCACATATAACATATATAGCCAAGTTCCCCTCTCCCACATATAGCATATAGCATATACAGTCAAGTCCCCCTCCCCCAAATATAGCATATATAGTCAAGTCTCCTTCCTCTATTTATAGCCTATATCCAGGGCCGGCTCCAGGTTTTCGTGGGCTTTGGGCGAAAGAGTCTCAGTGGGCCCCTTTAGCACCTAACATCATTTATGCACAGATACAGCGGAGAAATATAGGTATACAACACAGGGCCCAGCCTGTCCCCTCATCCTTCACATATGCAAACATGCACACACACAGGAGGCAGATATGCACGCACAGGAAGCAGACATGCACATGCACAGTAGGCAGACATGCACACACACACATACACAGTACGCAGACATGCGCACACACTCATGGTAAGCAGACATGCGCACGCACACACACGGAACGCAGACATGCACACGTACACACACGGTATGCAGATATGCGCACACACGATATGCAGACATGCGCACGCACACACGGAACACAGACATGCACACGCACACACGCGGTACGCAGATATGCGCACACACACATGATATGCAGACATGCGCTCGCGCACACACGGTACGCAGACATTCGTATGCACAGGGTATGCAGACATGCGCACACACACAGTACGCAGATATGCGCACACACACGATATGCAGACATGCATACATTACGCAGACATGGTACACAGATATAAAGCGTTTGATACAATACGCAGACACGACTGCCCTCCGGACATCTGTCATCAGTCTTCCCCAAGATTGTGGAGCCTACTGAAACAGACTAAGGAATCTTTTGTAAATGCTTAGGAAGCCTTTGCAGGTGTTTTTTGTTAATTATTCTTATTTACTGAGATAATGACTTTTGTGTTTGTGTTTAACAGAAATAAACACTTGAAATAGATCACTCTGTTTGTAATGACTCTATATAATATATGAGATTCACTTTTTGTATTGAAGAACAGAAATAAATTAACTTTTTGATGATATTCTAATTTTGTGAGATGCACTTGTATATATACTGTCGTATTACACACATATCAATTTCATATGAAATAATATTTAAAAATGAAAACTGCTGCCACTCACAGTCTTCTGAGATCCAGGAAAGAGTCTGATGGCATTAGCTGCAGAAGATGGAGGAAGTCCGGGCAGCTGCTGCATGTTGGGCAGTGGCACCGCACCAATGACAGCCTAGCCTCATCAAACTCCTTCTGCAAGAGAGGGGTGATGGCGCTCAGACTGCTGGGGGAGTCATCTTCCCAGCCGTACCCGTGCTGTGGGGGAGGGGCGAGGCTATGGAAGCTGGTCAGATTGCTCCTCTGCAGGAGAGGTGTCACTTACCACACTCATTAGCTATGCGCTGCCCAGCTAATCTGCTCCCATAGCAGCAGGCTCCCTCCCTCCCCTGCGGTGCTCCTGCTATGTGTCCAGTCAGAATGACACCGATTCCGGAGAGCTGTTACTGTCAGTGACACCTCTCCTGCACAGATGTTAGTCTGACTCCAACACCTAGCGCCAGCACAGCAAGGGAAGGAGGGAGCCTGCTGCTATGAATGCCATTAGCCGGGCAGTGCATCCCTTTGCTAGGGTATGTGGGGGAGGAGCCTTCTAACGCAGTCAGAGCTGGCCCTGCATCAGGGCCCACCAGAGGATTTACCGCTTTCCCGGTGGGCTAGTCCTTGTATGTCAGACTATTTGCAATCATTTCTCTCCCATATAGGCTGAGTATTGAAACTGTCTGGTATTAAAACTCAACTTCTTTTACTTAAAGTGAAGCTATCAGAATATGAACTATTGTTTAAATCGGGTTTTTGTGTTAAACTTATTGTTTGGGGGCAATTTTTTTCCATATCACAGTGTGTACTATAAATAAAAACCACAAATCTTGCAATTTTCAAACCGACCACTTGGGCTTTTTTTTAACTTTAGTTTCCTGTTGTTTCAGGAAACAACACATGTACATTAACCACAATGAAAAGATCCTATCTTTTATATTAAAGCATCTAATGAGCATATGCAAAGGTCATTGTGAAGGAAGAGGGAGCAGGGAAAGCTGTAACATTACCTGTTGTGATTGCTGGATCCTGTGTTATCAGCTGTGTTTCAGAGATGTTACCTCTCATTGCAATCCTGCCTCTGCTGATAAGGAGCCTGCTGAAAACTCTTCCTGAAAAGACAGAAAGTATGAGTCTAAAAAAAGCCCAAGTGGCCATTGTGATTTTTTTTCTTTTGTATTAAAGATCATCATATGAAAAAAAAAATGCCAACAATTTAAACAAAAATAATGTAACACATCTGAAACATACAGTCAGACATTTTCTGCTGATAGCTTTGCTTTAAATTAACACTAATCCTAAAAATAAATGTTCAAATAAAATAAGAAAATAATTGTCCTCTCCGCTTGTTAGTCTGCAGCATTTCCGGCCTGATCATGAAACTGTCTTGTAGAAATCCTGCAGAGAACACAAGCATCAATCTCTTGTCAATCAGTTCCATCTTTGGCTGCTGAAGCCCTGACCCTTGGACAAGGAGATGGTATGATATTTTGTCCTACTACAAACAGGGCAGAGGGGGGAGGCTCCTGCTGCAGACACTTGTCTTACATCAACACACAGAAAGGTAAGTAGAAGAATGGGAACATGGGTGAGATATTGAGACACACAGAGATTTCTTTATATATATTACTGTATAATTTGTGACAGGTGTTGAAAAAATGCTGCAAAGTAAGAATGCTTTAAAAAATAGAAGAGGGAATAATTTATTTTTTAGCAAACAAATGCAAAGTTAATGAGCAAAAAAGAAATCGAAATCACATCAACATTTGGTTTGACTGCCTCTTGCCTTCAATAAGAGCTTCAAAGCATCAATTCTTCTAGCTACATTTGTATATAGTTTTTTACAGAACTCGGCAGGAGGTTGTTCCAAACATCTTGGAGAAGTAACCACAGATCTTCTGAAGATGTCGTTTGTGCAAATGCTTCTCTCTCTTCATGTAATCCTAAACAGACTTAGTGATGTAAGATCAGGGTTCTGTGGGGTCTGGATCATCACTTCCAGGACTTCTTGTTCTTCTTCATGGATAAGTAGTTACCTATATTTCTCATCATTGAGAACTCCAAGAAATGGGCAAAGTTGGAGATCATAGACGCAGTGATCGGCCATGGAAACTTAGTACAGCAGATGAAAGACACAGCATGCTTACTTCCACTTGAAATCAGAAGATGTCTAGCAGTGCTATCAGCTCAGAACTGGCAGCGACCAGTGGGACTCAGCTACCCCCATGTACTGTTTGGAGAAGTCTGGCCAGAACTGATCCTTATGGACGAATTGAAAGCAAAAACGAATGCATTCGACACGGAAACAAGGTCAAGAGATTTAACAATGCATGAAAGCATAGTGACGGGGTGCAGAAAAATGGCAGCAGGTGCTCAGCACCGATGAGTCAAAATGTGAAATACTTGTCTACAACACAAGACAGTTAATCAGCCTGGGGCAGTGCGGCCATTGTCCCTGACTGTTACCACAGGAGCTCGGTTGTAGCTGTGCCAAGCTCCCGGTGGTAAACATGCGGGGAAGTGATGATATTTCTAGTGGAAACCGCAGCAGGAAATGTTCCTTGTCTGGGAAGTTTTTGTAGGATTTTTTTTTTCATTTTTGGAAGAGATTTTTTTCTGGAGCGTTTTCTTGTAACCTTTTCATTGGATGGTGTCTAGTTTCGAATGTTTTTCATCTGGAAATAACTAACATACGGTACACTTTTTCTTTTTTTGCCCACATTGTGTTTTGCTTCGAATCCTGAAATTGAAAAATATGCTTAAAAGACTGGATAGGAAGAGTCTTCAAAGCGTTTTTTGAGCAATTTTTCAGACTCCTCAAAAAACTTGATGTCAACATGCCCTTCGAGACCAGATTTTCTAACAAAGCAAGAATGCAAACGCTAGATAGAGGAAACATGGCCAATAATCCTTATCTCATGGTTCTTGCATGTATAGAGAGCAGTATACTTGGTGACCTATTATTATGCAGGCTACAGAATTACAGAAAAATTCAAGTTCGATTGTCCTTCACTACTAGCCTGGTCGTATCAGGTCTGTCTCAGCCTTGTCTCTAGGGGATCAATCAGCAGTATATGCTTCAGGTAAACAGCATAACAATATGGCTGCAATACATCTGTCTTTTATATCCTCACCCACTTGGACTATAAGACATCAGGCCACGCCACTGCTATGGGGCCCGTGAACCGGCACTGACACCGGGCCCCCCCTCCGCCCATCTGCGCCCACACTGCCCACACACAATGATGGGGCGGAAGCGTCTGCTGATGCTTACTCCTTCATCATCATTGCTTGTGCTGACGACCAGAGGGGGGCTCTAGCCATCAACGCGAGCAATGAGGATGGAGGAGGGAGTGTCAGCAGACGCTTCCACCCCCATCAGTCTTCCTCGACGTCTGACGTGTCAGAGCAGCGGCATCGATGACGTCATTTCAGGGCGCCCGCTGTTCTGATATGTGCAGCACTTCACACCAAAGGCTCAGCAGATCAGAGCATCTGGTGGAACAAGGAATAAGGAGAGGTGAGTACTGTGTTTATTTTTTTAAAACAGTGACAAAAGAGTATGGAGGATCATGGGGGGTGCATTATATTGTATGTAGGACCATGGGGTGTGCGTTACATTGCATGAAGGACCATGGGGGGTGCATTATATTGTATGGAGGACCATGGGGGTGCATTATATTGTATGGAGGACCATGGGGGTGCATTATATGGTATAGCGGACCATGGGTGGTGCATTATATTGTATGGAAGACCATGAGGAGTGCATTATATTGTATGGAAGACCATGAGGAGTACATTATATTGTATGGAAGACCATGGGGGGTGAATTATATTGTATAGAAGACCATGGGGGTGCATTATATTGTATGGAGGACCATAGGGATTGCATTATATTGTATGGAGGACCATGGGAGGTGCATTATATTGTATGGAGGACCATGAGGGGTGCATTACACTGTATGGAGGACCATGGAGGGTGCATTATACTGTATGGAGGACCATGAGGGGTGCATTATATTGTATGGAAGACCATGAGGAGTGCATTATATTGTATGGAAGACCATGGGGGGTGAATTATATTGTATGGAAGACCATGGGGGTGCATTATATTGTCTGGAGGACCATAGGGATTGCATTATATTGTATGAAGGACCATGGGAGGTGCATTATATTGTATGGAGGACCATGAGGGGTGCATTATACTGTATGGAGGACCATGAGGGGTGCATTATATTGTATGGAAGACCATGGGGGGTGAATTATATTGTATGGAAGACCATGGGGGTGCATTATATTGTATGGAGGACCATAGGGATTGCATTATATTGCTTGTGGTTTGAGGGGTTGAATAATAAATGACACTCTGAATTAACTTTTATCGTTTTAAAAAAAATAAAAAAAATTAAAAAAAATAAAATTTGCTGCAGTGCATTTCCCACTTCCAGGTTGATCTACAGTACAAATGTCACAATGTCAAGTTAATTCCACATGTGTCAACCAGCTAAATCTGCAGGGGGTTGAATACTACTTGTAGGCACTGTATACTGGGCCCCATATATTGTTCCATACACTATAATGGCCCCATATATTCATAGGCAGATTATAATGAGGGCAATCTGGACCTCCGCCCGGGGCCCCGGGGCTCCAGGGGGCCTGGGGCGTCCATGGCTAGATTGCCCTCATTATAATATGTGCGGCGCCACGGCACATACCGGCAGTCAGAGGCGGGGGGCCCCCGGACTGCTCCCCCAGCAGCTATGCATGGCCGCTACTTCTTCTTCGGCCGTGTCTGCTAGTGTGATGTCACGCAGTGCGCGCTGCACTGCTGCACCGGAGAGGAGCCGAGCCGGGGTATGGTGAGTATGTGTGAGCGTGTGTCTGTGTGTGCAGGCAGATATCATTGTGTGATGTCTGTTTATATGTTTTTTTTGTGTTGCAAATGTGTTTATGCGTGTATGTATATGTCTGTATGTGTTTCTGTGTGTGCGTGACTGCGTGCGGCCTCCCGCTGTGTATAGATGGTTATGTGTGGCCTCCCGCTGTGTATAGATGGCTATGTGCGGCCTCCCGCTCTGTATAGATGGCTATGTGCGGCCTCCCGCTGTGTATAGATGGCTACATGCGGCCCCCCGCTGTGTATAGATGGCTATGTGCGGACTCCCGCTGTGTATAGATGGCTATGTGCGGCCTCCCGCTGTGTATAGATGGCTACATGAGGCCCCCCGCTGTGTATAGATGGCTATGTGCGGCCTCCTGCAGTGTATAGATGGCTACGTGTGGCCTCCCGCTGTGTATAGATGGCTAGGTGCGGCCTCCCGCTGTGTATAGATGGCTATGTGCGGCCTCCCGCTGTGTACAGATGGCTATGTGCGGCCTCCTGCTGTGTATTGATGGCACCGTGCGGCCTCCTGCTGTGTATTGATGGCACCGTGCGGCCCCCTGCTGTGTAGAGATGGCTACGTACGGCCTCCCGCTGTATATAGATGGCTATGTGCGGCCTCCCGCTGTGTACAGATGGCTATGTGCGGCCTCCTGCTGTGTATTGATGGCACCGTGAAGCCTCCTGCTGTGTATAGATGGCTACGTGCGGCCTCCCGCTGTGTATAGATGGCTAAGTGCGGCCTCCCACTGTGTACAGATGGCAATGTGCGGCCCCCTGCTGTGCATAGATGGTTACTTGCGACCTCCTGCTGTGTATAGATGGCTACGTGCGGCCTCCTGCTGTGTATAGATGGCTACGTGTGCTCAATATTAAGCCGTACAATTAATGAAAGGCTATGTGCCCACGATACAGAAATGCTCCGGATTTCTTTTGAGTGTTTCTGCTCTCTCTGGCAGAAAAAACGCATGCGGATTGTACATGCGTTTTTCCTGCCAGGGACATGCGGATGTGAAGCGTTCTTCACATGCATTTCCGCATGCGGGTTGTCAAGCGCTTTCCAAGCGATTTTAGCATCACTTGGAAAAGTGCTTGACAACTTGGTCACACTATATAAATCAGTGGTAAATGGTAAAAAATAAAAAATAAATATATACTTACCTTCTGATGGCCTGCCGACATCAGCGGTCGCGTGACCTGTCACATGGCTAAATGACGTCACCACAGGTCCTTTAGTCTACCGCGAGCTGCCAGCAAGCCAGGACACATCGGATAAAGACACCGGGGGCCATCAGAAGGTAAGTATAATATTTATTTTTTATTTTATTCTTTTTTTTACAGGTTCTATGGTACCCGGGTCCGGAGGAGAGTCCATCCGCACATTGAAACAGTTGGATTCCGCATGTACAGATGCAGTGATGCGGATTTCATGCGTTCCAATCCAAGTCAATGGCGGCGAAAACGCAGCGCTTCCGCAAAATAATTGGTAGTGCTGTGGATTTTTCCGCAATGATAATCCGCAGCGGAAATTTCCGCAGCATGTGCACAGCACATGCGGATTATCATTGGGGAACATGGCAGACCTTCTACCAAGCGTTTTTTAAGCGTTTCTGCAGCGGAATTGCCGCTGCGGAAACGCTTAAAAAACGCATAGTGGGCACACAGCCTAAAAAAATTATTATAATTAATATATTAATATTGTGCCAAATTAATTTCACGTGAACTATCACATGATCTATCACAGGGGATCATGTGACATGTGATACATCAGGTGTGTGTGGGGGGCCCGCGCCTTCTAAACTGCCCGGGGCCCTGGCTACTCTTAATCCACCCCTGCGTATTTTATATACTGGACCCCATATATTGCTACATACAGTATATACTGGGCCCCATATATTGCTCCATACAGTACTGTATATCATGGGTCCCATATATTGCTCCACAGAATAATGGCCCTATGTAGTGTATAATGGGCCCCATATATTGCTTCATACAGTATATTGACCCCATATAGTATATAATTAGCCACATATATTGCTCCATACAGAATAATGGCCTCATATAGTATATAATAGGCCACATATATTGCTCCATACAGTATATAATGGGCCCCATATATTGATCCATACAGTGTAATGGCCACATATAGTATATAATGGGCCCCATATATTGCTCCATATAGTATATACTAGGCCCCGTATATTGCTGCACAGTATATGACCCCATATAATATATAGAGGGCCACATTTTTTGCTCCATACTGTATATACTGGGCCTCAAATATTGATCCATACAGTATATACTGGGCCCCATATATTGCTGCACAGTATAATGGCCCCATATAGTATATATTGGGCCCCATATATTGCTCCATATAGTATAATGGCTTGAAATAGTATATAATAGGCCCCATATATTGCTCCAAACAATATAAAGGCCCCATATAGTATATAATAGGCCCCATATATTGCTCCATACAGTATATAATGGGCCCCATATATTAATCCATACTGTATATACTGGGCCCCATATATTGCTCCATGCAGTAAAAAGGCCCCATATAGTATATAATAGGCCCCATATATTGCTCCATACAAAATATAATGGGCCCCATATATTGCTCCATACAGTATACTGGCCACATATAGTATATAATAGGCCCAATAAATTGCTCCATACAGTATAATGGCCACATATAGTATATAATGGGTCCCATATATTGCTACATACAGTATGTACTGGGCCCCATATATTGCTGCAGAGTATAATTTCCCCATATAATATATTATGGGCTCCATAAATTGCTAAATACAGTATAATGGCCCCATATAATATATAATGGGCCCCATATATTGCTCCATACAGCATAATGGCCCCATATAGTGCTCCATATAGTATAATGACCACATATAGCATATCATAGGCCCCATATAGTGCTCCATACAGTATAATGGCCCCATATAGTGCTCCATATAGTATAATGACTACATATAGTATATAATAATCCCCATATAGTGCTCCATACAGTATAATGGGCCCCATATATTGCTCCATAAAGTATATACTGGGCCCGATGAATTATTCCATACAGTATAATTGCCCCATACAGTATATAATGGGCCCCATATATTGCTCCATACAGTATATACTGGGCCCCATAAATTGTTCCATACAGTATAATTGCCCCGTATAGTATATAATGGGCCCCATATATTGCTCCATACAGTATAATGGCTCCATAAAATATATACTGGGCCCCATATATTGCTCCATACAGTATAATGGCCCCATATAATATATAATGGGCCCCATATATTGCTCCATACAGTATATACCAGGCCCCATATATTGCTCCATACAGTATATAACAGGCCCCATATATTGATCCACAGTATAATGGCCCCATATAGAATATAATGGCCCACATATATTGCTCCATACAGTATAATGGCCCCATATAGTATATAATAGGCCCCATATATTGCTCCAAACAGTATATACTGGGCCCCATATATTGCTCCATACAGTATATATCGGGCCCCATATATTGCTCCATATAGTATATACCGAGCCCAATATATTGCTCCACAGTATAATGGCCCCTTATAATTTATAAAGGGCCACATTTTTTATTCCATACTGTATATACTGGGCCCCATATATTGCTCCATACAGTATATACTGGGCCCCAAATATTGCTCCATACAGTATATACTGGGCCCCAAATATTGCTCCATACAGTACATACTGGGACCCATATATTGCTGCACAGTATAATGGCCACATATAGTATATAATGGGCCCATATATTGCTCCATACAGTATATACTGAGCCCCATATATTGCTGCACAGTATAATGGCCCCATATAGTTTATAATGGGCCCCATATATTGGTCCATACAGTATATACTGGGACCCATATATTGCTCCATACAGTATAATGTCTTCAAATAGTATATAATAGGCCCCATATATTGCTCCATACAATATAATGTCCCTTATAGTATATAATAGGCCCCATATATTGCTCCATATAGTATATAATGGGCCCCATATATTGCTACATGCAGTATAATGTCCACATATAGTATATAATGGGCCCCATATATAGCTCCATACAGTATATACTGGGCCCCATATATTGTAGCACAGTATAATGGCCCCATATAGTATATAATGGGCTCCATAAATCGCTAAATACAGTATAGTGGCCCCATATAATATATAATAGGCCCCATATATTGCTCCAAACAGCATAATGGCCCCATATAGTGCTCCATACAGTATAATGGCCACATATAGTAAATAATGGGCCCCATATATTGCTTCATACAGTATATAATGGGCCCCACATATTGCTCCATACAGCATAATGGCCCCATATAGTGCTCCATACAGTAAAATGACCATATATAGTATATAACAGGCCCCATATAGTGCTCCATACAGTATAATTGGCTCCATATATTGCTCCATACAGTATATACTGGGCCCAATATATTGCTCCATACAGTATATACTGGGTCCCACATATTGATCCACAGTATAATGGCCCCATATAGTATATAACATGCCCCATATATTGATCCATACAGTATGATGGCTCTATACATTATATAATGGGCCCCATATATTTCTCCATACATTATAAACTGGGCCCCATATATTGATCCACAGTATAATGGCCACATATAGTATATAATGGGCCCCATATATTGCTTCATACAGTATAATGGCCAAATATAGTATTTAACGGCCCACATATATTGCTCCATACAGTAAAATGGCCACATATAGTATATGATAGACCCCATATATGGCTCCATACAGTAAATAATGGGCCCCATATATTGCTCCATACAGTAAACTGGCCACATATAGTATATAATAGGCCCTATATATTGCTCCATACAGTATAATGGCCCCATATAGTATATAATGGGCCCCATATATTGCTCCATACAGTATATACTGAGCCCCAGATATTGCTCCACAGTATAATGGCCCCTTATGATATATAAAGGGACAATTGTTTTGCTTCATACTGTATATACTGGGCCCCATATATTGCTCTATACAGAATATACTGAGCCCCATATATTGCTGAACAGTATGGACACCCGGCCACCCCCTGGCGGCTGAGGACCGAGTGTGGACACCCGGCCGCCGGGCGGCTGGGGACTGAGTATGGATTCCAGGCCGCCAACACAGCCATGACGTGGTGGCCAGATTCCGCCTTCAGAAGCCAAAAAGGCCCAATTTCAAGTGGTAGCAAGCAGTATGGTATTGCAGCCTGGGGGTGGGT